>NC_056728.1:1620873479-1621005979 GCF_019279795.1 Protopterus annectens | reverse complement strand
AATAGAAGCATGGAAATCTTTGGAAACAGCTATATTCTTCCCCAATCCATCACAACATTTGGCATTTTCAGATTCAAAACTATCACAATTCAAATTAGTTCTTTACTATCCACAAATAAACTACACATACCACGTTTCTCTGATTCTCTATGTGGATATACTTGTTTTACTTTTTCCCATATATTTTTACCTACTGTGCCTGCCAACCATCAACTGCTGCCATGGCCGCCTACCCATTTCCCACTGGGCTGAAAGCTCCAGTGCCTATTCACTCCTCTCTGTGGCAAGAGCCACTAAAACCCATTTGTTCCCTGATCCAGAGACAGCAGTCTACAGCATGGTTATCAACATTTCAGCCATGAGGAGATTTTAATTTTAAATCCATAACCCCACTGCTTAGCTGTGACATAGGCACCCATATTTAATACACAGGCTACCTACACGTCCCACAGAGGAACACACACACACCCACGCTCCTTGTAAGAGTTACCAAAACTGCAACTTGGACAGCCACACCCATGTCTCTCTGACAACAATGCCCTAGCTTTTAGGACTGCCCTCCCTCTTCCCTTGGAGTGGCAGAGGTAACAGATGGGAAGCCACTAAACTCCCTCAAGGTAGGTGCACTGCCAAAAAGTTAGACTTCTTTAGCCCCCAGCCCAGCTTTTCCAGCATCCAAACTGTTAATAAAACTCAGATCATCACAGTCTCTCAGTCAGGACTGTATCCCTCTGAAACACAAAACCAGGTCATTATTTTTTCCCTATATTTCAACTGAATAATTTGAAAAATCATCCCAGAATTTCATTATAGAGCGTCTTCTGCGTGAAGACATGCGTGAATGGGCGTACCTTCATTGAAGGTTATGCGTCAGGGCTGGCAACTCGGCACGTAAAAATCAACTGCCAATCATTAGCGGACCGGAGTTCCACTGTGGCGACCCCTAACCGGGAAAAAGCGTAAGACTTGGAGCCCCTCGTTTATATACCACATCCTGTGTTGTCTGTGATCACTTGAACAGGTCTTGGAAACCATACAGGATGAAGAGAGTTGAGTGCATGAATAACAGCCAGCATTTCTTTCACACTGACATGTTTTGGTTTGTCTTGTTTGTCCCACTGAACTTGAATTTTTACGCGCATAGACCATCCCCTTATGCAAAATCCGATGCATCTGTTGCTAGAGATTATGCAAGGATCGTGAGAGAGAAATAAAGACCGGGATTCAAAGATATCTGGTCTCCACCAATGAAACTCTCTCTTCACAAAGCCCAAAATTGGCATTTGAAAAGTCAGCAGCTGTTGATGTCAAGAAAGTACAGTTGTGTACACTTACATAAATATAGATGTTCGAGTGTAATCACTGTTGCAGTCATCACATTTGGATTATCCCTGCCAGGGTAGCCCTCGGCCGGCCTGAATACCAGAGACTTAGTATTTCTGCGTCGGTTGCTATCGCTTGAGGACTGATGTCAGGTCATCAGTAGTATAAAGTAAGGCAGCCGATGCCATTACATCAGTTTTTCTTGCCCTAACCTGTCAGGTGCCCGCAAGTAGGAGGCCAGGTTCTGGTGGAAGAACACCACCAGTGGAAAATAAATACCAATAAGTCCCTTGTAAGGAAAGGAGGACAACAAGGAAGAATGATAATAAAACGAGAAAGAGAAGAAAGGGGGATGGAGGGAGGGAAACCAGGACTGCAACAGTGAATACACTCGAACATCTACATTTATGGTAAATGTACACAACTGTACTATGTTCTTCATGTTTCACTTTTGCAGTCATCATATTTGGGTTGATTCCTAAAGCTGAGAAAATGGGTGGAGGCAGTCAATGAACTAGGGGCTGGCTAGGATGCCCTGCAAGACTGCAGAGGCAAATCCTGCCCTGGATCTGGAGAAGACAGGCAGGTGGTAATGATTGGTAAAGGTGTAAACAGATGTGCAGGTGGCAGCCTCCAGAATGTCTCTGGTGGGGACTCCATTGAGGAAAGCTGCAGAGGTGGAGGCTGCATTGGTGGAGTGTGTCCTGTGCCCCTGGGGGGAGGCTTTCCATGCTGTTTGTAGCAGAAATGGATGCAGTGTGTTAGCCATTTGGAAATGGTTTGTTTGGAGATGGCTTTGCCTTCTGCCCCTGTAGCAAAGTTAACCAGCGATTTAGCAGACTTTCTGAAGCATTTTGTCCTGTCTAGATAGAATCTGAACTGTCGTTGCACATCCATAGAGTGAAGAATCCTTTCCCCCTTGTTCTGGGGATTAGGACAAAAGGTGGGCAAATGAATGGATTGGTTGAGAGCCACACTGGATACCACCTTGGGCATGAAGGATGGTTAGTTCTGAGGGATACACTGTCTGCATGGAAGATGATGAAGGGTTCCACAGCCATGAGTGCTTGCAGCTCAGAGACTCTTCTGGCTGAAGTTATGGGCAGAAGGAATGCTGTATTCCAGGAGAGAAATTTTAGCTCTGTAGAAGAAGCTGGTTCAAAAGGGGACAGGGTGAGCTTTGCCAATACAAAGTTAAGGTCCCAAGCTGGTTTTGGTTCCCTTCTGTGTGGCCTGAAGTTGCTAGCCCCTCTTAGGAATTGTTTGATCAAAGGGTGTGAGAAAAGGGGCTGCTCAGTGGGAAAATTAACAGAAATAGCAGAGGCATGAATTTTTATACACGAGAAAGAGAGGCCACTGTGTATTAGGTCAGCTAAGTAATCCAGGATGAGAGGGAGGGAGTGCTGTGTTGTATTGGCTCCCTTAGCCTGGATCCAGGTGCAGAACCTTTTCCATTTATCAGCATAATAATTTCTGGTGCTAGGAAATCTGGCCTCATGGATAACATCCAGAACCTATTTACTGAGGTTGTCAGATTGGTTTGGGGTTAGGGAATAAGCCACACTGCCAAATTGAGTGTCTGCAATTGGGGATGCATGAATTCCCCTTCCCTCTGGGTCAGGAGGTTTGGAATCTGAGGAAGATGCCATGGGGGTAGCAGGGACAGGCTGCAGCAAGGGGTACCAGTGTTGCTGGGGCGAGTCTGGAGCTATAAGAATGGTCCTTGCTTTTTCCTCCCTTATTTTGAGCAGTACCCTGGGGATGAGAGGTAGGGAAGGAAAGGCATAGACCAATAGATTGACACAGGGGAAGGACACGGCATCCACTTTCCAAGCCATGCAATGATGCTCCCTGGTGCAGAATTTGCTGAGCTGATGGTTGGTGTGGGAGGCAAAGAGGTCGACCTTCAGAGTTTCCCCATTTCTGAGTTATTAGGGTGAAGGTACTTCTGTTGAGTTGCCACTCGTGTGGGTCCAGAAGATTTCTGCTTAATTGGTCTGCCACAGAGTTGAGAGAGCCTGGTGGGAATTGTGCTAACAGGTGTAGTTGCATGGCAGAGGCTGTGTGCCAAAGGGTCATGGCCAGCCCGCAGAGAGGGTAGGAGTGAGTCTCTCTCTGCTTGTTGATGTACCACATCACAGTGGTGTTGTCTGTTTTGATCAGGAGAGCTTCCCATCCTTTCATCCATAAGTACTTTTCTACCTTTGTTTTATTTCAAACTCATCTCATTTTTATTATACGAAACCTCATTACATCTAGCCAAAAATAGCTATTTTTTGACTATTTGATGACTGAGTGGGTGTACTGGTCAGTGGAGCCTTTTCAACTTTGCCCAAGGCTCATAAAAACATAGCAAACTGAATACAGTTTATACATACATAACACATACATGAGTGCACTGTATTTACAGCAGAAGTCAGTATATGAATAAACCAACTCTAACAAGATGAATGTGCTGTACTTACAATGAATGTACAAAGGTACTTAGGGAATAAGAGTGGATGACACAGTTAACGTAGCTATTTACATTATGACTTTAAGAGTTTTAACATTATGTTATGTAAGAAATCAGTTGTGAAAAGTATGCTAAATATATGAAAACAATTTATTATTCATTACATCTGAGTTATCTTTTTCATCTCCTTGATAAAAAAAAAACATGTAAAATCATTTGCATACTCAGTTTTTCAATATTTCATTTATCTGTCATTCATGCCCAGAATTTTTTATTCTTTCACACTCTAAGGAAAACATGCTCAACTGCTCCTTATTACACACATAACTAAGCTTTCAGATAACTATTTGTACTTCATATCTGACTCTACTGGAAGTTTAATAGGTGGCCTTTTATGCAACCCCCATTTCAAGAATAGCCTGACCAAAGACTTGGAAAAGATCCATGAACAGAAATGCTGAAATGTTCAAAAGCTGAACCTTGAAAGAGGAGGAAGATAGCTTGGAAAACCAGTGGTACTGAAACTGGAAAAGTGCCCTAGTTGTCAGTACAGCATCAACTAGCAAATCTCTTCCATTTACTAACGTAAGATTTCCGAGTAGCAGTTTTTTTTTTTTTTTTGAGTTGAATCATCCAGGCATTCAGTTGTAGTCGTTTCAGGTTGGAGTGTATCAAACTCTCCCTGTGTTGTGTGAGTGTGAGGAATCTTGTGGTAATTATCCTTGGTCAGTTCAATAAGAAGGAAGAGCTACTGTTGCCTGGGCCAGAAGGGAGTCACCCCAATGACCTTGTGGAGAATGATCCTGGATATCAGAGGAAAGGGCGGACATGTATAAAGGAATATTACCATCCAAGGGAATGAAAAAGCATCTGTCTTCCAGGCTTACTTGCAAAGAATCCTGGAGCAGAATTTGTTCAGTTGTCTGTATTGAAAGGAGGCAAACAAGATCTTCCTGAAGAACTCCCCACAACTGGATCAATCCCTGGAAGACTCCCTCATCCAGCTTCCATTTGTGGGGGGTTTTCCTGTTGCTGCTCAGCTTATCTGCAGCTCTGACAGAATGTAGGAAGTCTGAAGGGTTAAACAGTGTTGACTTGTGACCTCCCAAGCCGCCATAGCAAGAGTGCACACAGCGTAAGACTTGGAGCCCCTCGTTTATATACCACATCCTGTGTTGTCTGTGATCACTTGAACAGGTCTTGGAAACCATACAGGATGAAGAGAGTTGAGTGCATGAATAACAGCCAGCATTTCTTTCACACTGACATGTTTTGGTTTGTCTTGTTTGTCCCACTGAACTTGAATTTTTACGCGCATAGACCATCCCCTTATGCAAAATCCGATGCATCTGTTGCTAGAGATTATGCAAGGATCGTGAGAGAGAAATAAAGACCGGGATTCAAAGATATCTGGTCTCCACCAATGAAACTCTCTTCACAAAGCCCAAAATTGGCATTTGAAAAGTCAGCAGCTGTTGATGTCAAGAAAGTACAGTTGTGTACACTTACATAAATATAGATGTTCGAGTGTAATCACTGTTGCAGTCATCACATTTGGATTATCCCTGCCAGGGTAGCCCTCGGCCGGCCTGAATACCAGAGACTTAGTATTTCTAAGGCCGGTTGCTATCGCTTGAGGACTGATGTCAGGTCATCAGTAGTATAAAGTAAGGCAGCCGATGCCATTACATCAGTTTTTCTTGCCCTAACCTGTCAGGAGCCCGCAAGTAGGAGGCCAGGTTCTGGTGGAAGAACACCACCAGTGGAAAATAAATACCAATAAGTCCCTTGTAAGGAAAGGAGGACAACAAGGAAGAATGATAATAAAACGAGAAAGAGAAGAAAGGGGGATGGAGGGAGGGAAACCAGGACTGCAACAGTGAATACACTCGAACATCTACATTTATGGTAAATGTACACAACTGTACTATGTTCTTCATGTTTCACTTTTGCAGTCATCATATTTGGGTTGATTCCTAAAGCTGAGAAAATGGGTGGAGGCAGTCAATGAACTAGGGGCTGGCTAGGATGCCCTGCAAGACTGCAGAGGCAAATCCTGCCCTGGATCTGGAGAAGACAGGCAGGTGGTAATGATTGGTAAAGGTGTAAACAGATGTGCAGGTGGCAGCCTCCAGAATGTCTCTGGTGGGGACTCCATTGAGGAAAGCTGCAGAGGTGGAGGCTGCATTGGTGGAGTGTGTCCTGTGCCCCTGGGGGGAGGCTTTCCATGCTGTTTGTAGCAGAAATGGATGCAGTGTGTTAGCCATTTGGAAATGGTTTGTTTGGAGATGGCTTTGCCTTCTGCCCCTGTAGCAAAGTTAACCAGCGATTTATCAGACTTTCTGAAGCATTTTGTCCTGTCTAGATAGAATCTGAACTGTCGTTGCACATCCATAGAGTGAAGAATCCTTTCCCCCTTGTTCTGGGGATTAGGACAAAAGGTGGGCAAATGAATGGATTGGTTGAGAGCCACACTGGATACCACCTTGGGCATGAAGGATGGTTAGTTCTGAGGGATACACTGTCTGCATGGAAGATGATGAAGGGTTCCACAGCCATGAGTGCTTGCAGCTCAGAGACTCTTCTGGCTGAAGTTATGGGCAGAAGGAATGCTGTCTTCCAGGAGAGAAATTTTAGCTCTGTAGAAGAAGCTGTTCAAAAGGGGACAGGGTGAGCTTTTCCAATACAAAGTTAAGGTCCCAAGCTGGTTTTGGTTCCCTTCTGTGTGGCCTGAAGTTGCTAGCCCCTCTTAGGAATTGTTTGATCAAAGGGTGTGAGAAAAGGGGCTGCTCAGTGGGAAAATTAACAGAAATAGCAGAGGCATGAATTTTTATACACGAGAAAGAGAGGCCACTGTGTATTAGGTCAGCTAAGTAATCCAGGATGAGAGGGAGGGAGTGCTGTGTTGTATTGGCTCCCTTAGCCTGGATCCAGGTGCAGAACCTTTTCCATTTATCAGCATAATAATTTCTGGTGCTAGGAAATCTGGCCTCATGGATAACATCCAGAACCTATTTACTGAGGTTGTCAGATTGGTTTGGGGTTAGGGAATAAGCCACACTGCCAAATTGAGTGACTGCAATTGGGGATGCATGAATTCCCCTTCCCTCTGGGTCAGGAGGTTTGGAATCTGAGGAAGATGCCATGGGGGTAGCAGGGACAGGCTGCGCAGCAAGGGGTACCAGTGTTGCTGGGGCCAGTCTGGAGCTATAAGAATGGTCCTTGCTTTTTTCCTCCCTTATTTTGAGCAGTACCCTGGGGATGAGAGGTAGGGAAGGAAAGGCATAGACCAACAGATTGACACAGGGGAAGGACACGGCATCCACTTTCCAAGCCATGCAATGATGCTCCCTGGTGCAGAATTTGCTGAGCTGATGGTTGGTGTGGGAGGCAAAGAGGTCGACCTTCAGAGTTTCCCCATTTCTGAGTTATTAGGGTGAAGGTACTTCTGTTGAGTTTCCACTCGTGTGGGTCCAGAAGATTTCTGCTTAATTGGTCTGCCACAGAGTTGAGAGAGCCTGGTGGGAATTGTGCTAACAGGTGTAGTTGCATGGCAGAGGCTGTGTGCCAAAGGGTCATGGCCAGCCCGCAGAGAGGGTAGGAGTGAGTCTCTCTCTGCTTGTTGATGTACCACATCACAGTGGTGTTGTCTGTTTTGATCAGGAGAGCCCAGAGAGAGAAGGGGCTTGAAAGCTATCAAGGCGTGCTGCACAGCCTTCATCTCTTTTTGATTGATGTGCAGAGGGATTTGCTGTGGGCTCCATTGGCCATGTATGCTCCTGCCATCCAGTTGTGCACCCCAAGCATAGTCTGATGCATCTGTGGTGAGGGTCTGGGTGGCAGGGGGTGGGGAGAAAGGCATTCCCTTGTTGTGAGAGCATGCTGTTGCCCACCAAAGAAAATCTTTTCTGAGGCAAAGAATTATAGGTAGAAAAGTTACCTAGTCTTGACAGTGTTGCGTTGACACTAAAGGCTCTTTAGGTACCACTGAAATTTCCTCATATGCAGTCTGGCATATGGAATAAGTAGTATGCAAGATGCCATGAACCCCATAACTTGCAGGATCTTCCTTGCAGATAGCTGGGGCCTGGTGGCTAATTGAGAGAAATAGGTTGTCAGGAAAATTTGTTTCTCTGGAGTAAGATATGCCATCTGGGATGCTGTGTCCAGACTTGCTCCCAGGAAGATTCTCTTTTGGGTGAGCACCTCTTTGGATTTCCTTTCATTGATTGTGTACCCTAGGGAGGTTAATAGGATCTTTACAAAGGCCAGGTGCTTCAGCAGCTTTTCCCTGCTGTCTGCCTGAATAAGGCAGTCATCTAAGTATGGGTAAAGCTGAATGTTTCTTTGTCTGCAAAAGGCAATGGCCGGAGCCAGACATTTTGTGAAAACTCTGGGAGCAGTACATAAGCCAAAGGGAGGCGCAGAGAACTGAAAGTGTTGAGATCCTGCCCTGAAGCGGAGATATTTCCTGCATAATTCCCTGATAGGAATGTAGAGGTAGGCCCCTTTTAGATCTAGGGCGGCTATCCAAGCATCCTTGGAGAGCATGGGTAGCAGCTGCTGGAGGGTGAGCGTTTTGAATTTTGGGATCAACAGGAAGGTGTTTAGAATGGATAGATCGAAGATGGGGCATCAGGTGCCCTCTTTTCTGGGCAGCAGAAAAAATCTGGAGTAGAAATCTTGGCCTATCTGTTCTGCAGGAACATGGTCTAGTGCCCTCATAGAGAGCAGGGAAAGGATTTCCTTTTGAGCCTCTGTCCACTGATTTGGTGGTAGATCTGGGAACCCTTTTGAGGTTGGAAGGGTGTGGATGGAAAATTTGTATCACTGAGACACAATGTTCAGAACCCAGTGGACCTTGGTAATGGTGGCCCAGGTGCTTGAGTGAAAAGAGAGTTTTGCTCCTAGGGGTAAGTGAAGGTGCACAGAGGGAGGGGGTGGAGGAGGTGAGTCATTGTGAGTTCTTACCATAAGGGGGTGGCTTAGAACTCCCTGGTTTTGAAGCAGAGGTAGTCCACTGCTTAGATCTCTGCATTCCCTGGGGCTGCTTTCTAGGGGGTCTGTTTCCACAGGAACTAGGCTGGGCTGGTTTACTGGGAACAGGAAAGGACAAGTGTTTGGAGGGACAATGCCTGCTGAACCTAGGGGGCTGGACCTGCAAGAAATCCTTAACTGTTTGCATAGGTTTTACTTTTTCTTCCATCTTTTTTAAGACCTCTTTTGCCTTAGTGCCAAATAAGTTATCTTTGTGCAAGGGGTATCCAACAATTTAGATTTCACATGGTCAGGCAGGAGCTATTCCTTAAGCCATGCATGCCTTCTAATGACACATCCACTGACTGCTGCCCTGCAAGAAGCTTCTAGAGGGTCAAAACCACAGAGCAAGGTGTGTTTAGTTACTTGACTTGCAGAATGCATTAACTCTTGTAAATCTTTAGATTCTGCCCGAGCAGGAAAGGAAGAAATTTTTTGTTTAAAGAGTTCCAATGTATGTTGCTGAAATTTCAGCATATGGAACTGACAATTTAGTGCCCTGATAGCAAGAGTAGCTGAGGTGTATACTTTTTTTACCCCATCTGTCCAGTGCTCAGGAATCCATGTCTGAGGGGGTGGGATTCTTAGCAGAGGTTGCTTTAATCCATTTTGGCCCTTGAAAAATGAACTCAGGATCAGCTGTAGGATTTTTAAAAAGATATTTGTGTGAGTCAGGGAATCTGTAGTACCTGTCTGGTTTTCCCAGAGCAGTTGGAAGGATGTCAGGAGTCAAGCTGGATTTGAGGAAAAAATCCTCCACAACATCCAGGACTGGGGGAGGGGGGTGGCCAGGAGTCTGTGTTGCGGAAGATCTAGGAATTCCCTGAGTTTCTTTTTAGACTGAGGGTAGTCCTGACTCTCCTGATGGAAATGCTCCCTGAAAGTATGCAGGGTTTTCCCAAATGAAAAATCCTCTGGGAGAGAGGCTGAAGGAATGGAATCCTCTGCATCAGAATCCTCGTAAGTGGAGAGGGGGTTGCATGTCTTCATATTCAGAAGCATCAGATTCATCTGACTCTTGTTCAAACAAAACTACAGGGGACAGATCTCTTTTCCTTTTGGAGGGGGTAGCTTGGCTTCCCCTGATCAGCATGATAAGGTCTTCCGCCATTTTAAGCATTTGAGACTGAGGCGAGGTAGCAGGCGCCTGAGAGTAGGTCATCGGTTTCTTGGGTGTGGTTTGTACCCTGGGCCTAAGAAACTCGGTCATTTTAGAAAGAACGGTAGTCGTGAAAGAAGACATCAGTTTGTGTCGAGATTTGGTAGTATGAAGGATTTCCTCGGAAGCCAGTGCCTGCTCAGCGGCTCTGGACCAATCAAAGATAGAGACGACTGCAGGATCCTTAGTCAAAGAAGAGTGTTGCAGCATACCAGACTCTGAAAGGGTCTTGGTAGCGGCCTGCAAATCAACAGAAGCGGGCATCAGGGGCTGCGAAAGTGCCTCACTGAGTACCGGAGAACTGACAATGAGCTTAACGCAAGCATCGTTGGTAGGTTTGGATCTGTGTGGTCTGTCTCTGTCTTTATCTTTATGTTTTTTTTGAAAGATCTGCTGTCAGATGGCTTACCGAAGCCATATCAGAATTCGAGAACTGTAAGTGAAAATATCTAGCTACAATAAGGGCCTGATGACAGACAGCTCTGGCGTTGAACAAAGCACAGAAGGGACAACGGGGGATGTCGTGGTCTGGCCCTAAGCAAGTGACGCAGTAAGAGTGGAAGTCTTGGTGTGGTATTTGCTTTCCACTGGCGAGACAATTATTAACTTTTTCTGACATCGGTTAGTACAAGAAAAAAGGATACCCAATGGGGTACTTAGTTTTAGAAGACTTCAACTTCAATTCGGTAGACAAAAACTCAGGTAGCGGCCGACCGGCACTCGTGCGAACTGCTTCTGCTTCGGGCTCCATGGCAAGAAAGATTGATGCAATGGCATCGGCTGTCTTACTTTATACTACTGATGACATGACATCAGTCCTCAAGTGACAGCAACTAACGCAGAAATACTAAGTCTCTGGTATTCGGGCCGGCCGAGGGCTACCCTGGCAGGGATAACCCAAATGTGATGACTGCAACAGTGAAACATGAAGGACATCAAACATTTCTTAAGCACCACTTAATGCTTCTCATGTGTAGCCTGGCAAAAACAATCTTTAAGTACCACTGAACTTGTCTCCTGTGTAGCCTGGCAAGAGGAGTCAAGAGAATGACTGATTCCATGAACCTTATAATTCTGAGAAACTCTCTGGGTGAAGACTGATACTGATTTAAAAAACTCAGTAAAAGTTCCAAATATAGGTCCATGTTCTCCTGAGGAAGGTATGCCTGGTGCATGGACATATGCAGATGGCATCCTAGAAACACAATTCTATGACAAGGGATAAAGGAGAATTTTTGAATACTAATCTGGGAACCTAGATATACAAGGAGCTTTTTTTCCCATATAAAAGACTTCTGATACTTGGAGAAAGACTATGCAAAGATAAGCAAGCAGTTTAAATAAGGAAAAATGTAAATACTGTGAGTCTGCAATACACATTCACAGGAGTTAGACACTTTGTAAACATCATTGGAGCAGTGGATAACCAAAGGGTAATGTAGAGAACTGACAATGCAATCCAGCCACAGTAAGCCTTAGAAAACATATGAAATCTGTGACAATAGGAATGTGATAAGCATCTTTCAAAACTTCCAGCTACTAAAAAAAAAACTTAGGTTCATTGGTTCATAGGTAGGTACTAGGCTATCGGCCCAAGGGCCTACGTAAGCCTAGCCAACAAGGTTCCCTGGCTTACGCCACCCAAGAAAGTTATTTTCCTGTGCCACTGTCGAGCAGGGACACAGAAGTGATCCCCCGGGTGTATTTCCAATTTCCCATCCACTCATCAAGATTTTTCTTGAAGAGTGCTAATGAAGAACTTTGCTTGACATAGATGGGTAGCCTGTTCCAGAGTATGGGAAGTCTCTGGGACAGGAATCTATCCCTCCAGCATGTCCTGTTTATTGTGGTGACAAGGTTTAGGTCTCTAGAGCGTGTAGCTCGGAGAGATTGGGATTTCTTTAGGTGTAGCATGTCCAACAGCTCTGGGTTTGACATAGCTTTATATGTTAGGCAGAGATCACCTCGGAGTAAGTGATATGCTATGGAGTAAATCTGGAGTTTTTTGAGACGGTCAGTGTAGGGCATTTGTTTGAGGCCAGTAATCCTCTTTGTGAGGTACTTCTCTGGCCTTTCCAGCTGCTGCAGATGTCTTGTGAGGTACATTCCAAAAGGGGCTTTGTACTCTATAATGGGTCTAATGAGTGTCGAGTAGAGGAGAACAATGACCTCTTTTTTCCTGGATGAGAAACCTTTTATGATGAGATGTGCCACGTAGAAGGACTTCCTGACTACTGTGGCGATGTGACTATCAAAGGAGAGACTACTGTCCACCTGGGTCCCAAGGTCTCTTATCACACATTTGGTGTTAAGTAGATTGCTGCCTATGTGGTAGTTCATGGGTACAGAGTTTTTACCAAAGGGGATGACACTGCAATTTTTGGCACTGAGCTTGAGGCCATGGCTTCGACACCAGGCATCTGTCTCAGCGAGGCCCTTCTGTAGGATGTCCACATCATTTGGGGACTTGACTATGGCTCCTAGTTTGCAGTCATCTGCTAACTTCATTAGCCAGAAGCCGTCTGTGTTAGCTTGTACTTCAGAGAAGTAGATACCAAACAGGAGAGGTCCAGGATGGAACCCTGTGGTACTCCACTTGTCACTGCTTTGAGGTCAGATTTGGAGTCTGCAACTTTTACAGTATGGGTTCTGTCAGTGAGCCAGTTGGCAACCCATCTTGTGACGTAGGGATTTATACCTAGTTTAGTGAGTTTAGCTATAATTTCAGAATGGGGGATGATGTCGAAATCCTTGGCGAGGTCAAGATAGGCTGTGTGAACCATCTTACCCTCATCTATGGCTTTGGTGACTGCCTTAAAGAAGTCGATCACGTTCATGACGCATGATCTGCCTTTCACAAACCCGAACTGGGTGGGATCCAGAGTTTGCAGGTTACCAATGTCTTTGTTAATGAGTTCCATGATGACATGTTCCATGGACTTGCAGACCAGGCTCGTTAGGCTAATAGGTCGACAGTTCCCAGGATCAGTGGTGGCTCCCCCTTTGTGGAGTGGGATAACTGTTGCTGTGTGCCATTCAGTGGGCACAAAGCCTGATGTGAGGCTATTATTGAACATGGTGCTTAAGTGGGGAGTGGGGAGTACTCTGATGATGCCCTGATGTTGATGGGTGAAAGCGCTTAGTACCTTGTCGTTGTATGTACTTGAATGTTTAATAAATCAGTTTTAACGTTTCACTGTGTGGCCTTTCAGTTTAAGTGGGGAGCCAGTTTGTTCTGAAGTTTGTGTAAAACGCAACCTGGAATGTTGTCCGGTCCCATGGATGCTGTGTTTTTGGCTTTAGAGAGTGCAGCTTTTACCTGTGTAGTTGTGATTGCAGGGACTCTACATTCTTCCTGTATAGATATGAGCCCTTTAGGGGGTGGGGGGTAAAGTTATCACTGAACCTATCTGCCAGGATGTTGGCAATATCAGTTGGTTCTGTAATTTTCGTGCCATTGTGCTTTAACTCAGAGCAGATCTGGGTGTTGCCATAGAGATTCTTGACATAGCTATAGAATGCTTTGTGGTTGTCCTTAGAATTAGTGGCAATTTTGTTTTCGTAGCTAGCTTAGAGGATGAATGAGAAGTAACAGAGTTTGTAAGGTCAATATTTTGACGCAGGAACTTTCACTAACAGGTTTAGAAAGGAGAGGTCAAGAGCTGGTCTCCAACAGGGATACATCTTTGCCATCTGAAAAATTCATGAATAACATTATTTTCCCCACAGATCTGAGGGAACTGATTCTATGACCTCCATAGAAAATATGGACAGATGAATATAGGAAACAGGTAAGTCTGACATGGAGGATGACGTGGAATTCCTTCAAAAGAAGAAAGATTTATACCACTGTCATTTGTTACCCTCCTGAGCAACTCTTAGAACCCATTTGTCTGGAATAATCTGCTGCAAAAGGGGGACGTGCAGAACCAAGCTCTGGGACAGATAGAAGGAAGTGGCAAGGAGAGATGGGGAGGGAAAAGAATGCTGCAATAGTCGTCCTCTTTTAGTGGACTGTCCCTTTTCTGGTAGATTCCCTCCTTTTTCTTACACCCTTCCTGCCACTTCTTCGTATATGTCTGCTTGGCAGAAGCTTGCTGGTACTGCTTGTTTTGATTCTTATAAAAGGTAGCAGAGGTTTTAGATGATTTAGAGAAGGAGAGCTGAAAAATCTCAGTAACCCCCTGAATTAATTTGCATCTTTCATCAAACTGTATGAGCACCTGAGTGGCAGAAGGACCAAACAAGACCTCCTTATTCATAGGAAAATTTACCATTTCAGATTTAACATCTTTAGAAAACTTTTGACTACTTACGTAACATATTCAGAAATATTATTAACAGAAATATAAGGAGGAATAATTAGAGCAAATTTTCTGATCATGATGGAATTTGGACTGCGATATGAGCTAATATGAATGTGATTAAACAAGGGAAAAGAATAAAGAGATTGAATGGACTAAATGTAGAAGTTAAAAGATCAGACAGGCAGAGACAAAAATGCTGCGACAGGTTCATAAAACTACAAGGTTAATGTATAGAAGCTGTACAGAATGGTGAATAGTATACAAAGAAAAGTATAACGAATTACATATAGAAATAGAAAGAAAGTACATAAAAGATAAAAATGAGAAATACATATCGATTGTCAATAAAAAAAATGATGGGCAGAAATAATAAGAATTATGTAAAGAGGAAATAAAAAGACTGAAAGGATTATTAAGGAGATAGCAATATTTACTTCAGGGAGCTAAAGAAGAATTTTCTCCATTCTTACCAAAAATTTGAAAAAGGCAGAACATGTTGTTATAAGGGGTATTAACGCAGTAAGGCAAGATAATTAAAAACTGGAAGAACTAGAACAAGTAAATTAGATACAAAACAAACAGGTATGAAGAAAATAGGATGAGTAAGAAAACTGCATAGAAGATAGACATAATTACAGAGAATAAGAATAAAGCATTGAGGAAAGGGTGATTATTTACTTTAGGACACACCAACTTAGCTCGTGCAGGTGTGGGCAGTGCCAGCTTAACTGACATTCTGATGGGGTTATCAGTTAAGTATAGCGGTTGGGATGTTTTGTAAATGTTTTCTGGGAACAGTAAAATGTTTAAGAAAGTTTAAGTAAAAAATTGAAACTCTAATATCAGGCATTACTGACATAATGAGAGCAAAATAATACACTCATCCAGCAAGAGGGTTGCCGCACCCCTGTTATACACAATTTTATGTTCATCTACTTTGTGGTCCTATGGTGTGGGGGATGTGGGGTGCAAAGCCCCCAATGGACTTAAGCTATCTTTTTAATCTTTCGTCTTATTAAGAACAATGTATAAACATAAAATAATTACAATAAATTATAACTGCAATGCTCACTTCAAACCAGGACTTGCTACTGCACATTCTGCTGGGTCCTCATTTAAACAATTGTCAAGGAAAATGATTTTCATAGAAGAACTAGAGTGCATCTTAAAGAAATAAGGGGAGAAATCAACTGTAGGACTAGATGGTTGCACTATAAATTTTATAAAAATATGGGATGACAGCAAAAATAAATTTTGATCACAGTATTAAACAAATGGAAACAAAGTGGGTGGAGATGAGAAAAATATATGAAGAAGTTATAAAGTTGATATGGAAGAAAGGAAACAAAGAAAATTTGAATAATTGGAGGTTAATTACGTCAATGAATATTGACTATAAAATCATCATGAGAATTAAGCAGGCAAGACTGGAAAAAGTATTAGTCACAGTGAAGGCAAATTAAACAACCATAATCAACGGACTGGTATATAATTCTATAGAGGCATACATTTGAGTGAGAATTATGGGGGTGGGATGTAGAAAAGGCATTCAAAAATATAGTACACAAGCAGATATGGAATATACTGGAAGTATATGCAGTACATAAGGAGATAATTTACTTTACAACGTCAGCGTATGAAAACAGTTCTGCATGTATTATAACAAATAGATGGTGAAAGAGAAAATCAGAGTTAAAAAAAAAAAAAGATCCAAACACACAGCAACATGAAATATCCAAAAAATACACTCAGGAGTCAGTCACTGGAAACAAACTCCACCTTTTAATGGTGCTTCTGGTACCACGGTAAACAGCCTTCAAGGAATTCCAGTGACTCCCACCTGAGTTTATTTTTTGGATAAAAAAAAGTCAGAAAAGGATGTTCTGTAGGCAGTATTTTATTTGCCCTGGTAATGAATGAGGCACGGAATAATACAAATGAATAACTGGGAGGTGTGTGAGATATATATATATATATATATATATATATATATATATATATATATATATATATATATATATATATATATATATATATATATATATATATATATATGCAAAGAATCAAGATAAATCCACAAATCCCTTGCAGCAGTCGACAATGTGCATAAATCGTGATAACAAAGCTCTTGAATGCGTACTTTGACGTATACAAACATATATTTATTAGTGACAAGAAAACGTAAGCGCTTTCACGGAATCAACCGCTTTATCAGACGTAACACTACTGAATAATTCTTCTTCCCAGATATACAAAAAATTCAAATGTTAATTGTCATCCAATTAATTAATTAATCAATTAAACCATTTGTTATTAAAGTGCTGGTGCTTTAAAAATATTTCCTTTTATTTTATTTTATTAATATTACAGCGCAAGTAGAAGGAAATGATGAAACACTTTGTCATATTTTAAAGCACCAGCACTTTAATAACAAATGGTTTAATTGATTAATTAATTAATTGGATGACAGTTAACATTTGAATTTTTTGTATATCTGGGAAGAAGAATTATTCAGTAGTGTTACGTCTGATGAAGCGGTTGATTCCGTGAAAGCGCTTACGTTTTCTTGTCACTAATAAATATATGTTTTCATACGTCAAAGTACGAATTCAAGAGCTTTTTTATCACGATTTGTGCACATTGTCGACTGCTGCAAGGGATTTGTGGATTTATCTTGATTCTTTGCATATTTTTGGGTCCTTTCGAGTGTTTCTGAATTTTATATATATATATATATATATATATATATATATATATATATATATATATATATATATATATATATATATATATATATATATATATATATATATATACATATATATATATACATATATATATATATACATATATATATATATATACATACATATATACACACATACACACACACACATACACTATATATGTATACATATATATATATATATATATATATATATATATATATATATATGGGTCTACTTCAAATTTACGAAAACCCACTTACCCGAAGACCAAACTGTAGAGACGAGATGCCCAAAACCTGATTTTAATGAACAACCATACTGCCAAACCATTTCTCAGTGTAAGTATCCATCTGGCCAACAGAGACAAATTTGCCCTTTTCCCCACTGTAGTGTGATCTCGGATTTGGTATATTTACCCAGGGTGGGTTGGAGATAATCCAGTGTGTTCCTTCGTCAAATATTGGTTGCCTGGATACTCAGCCTGAGAAAAGTTTCGGCAATATGGTCGTTTGTTAAAATCAGGTTTCAGACATCTCATCTTGGCAATTTCGTTTTTGGATAAGTGGTCTTTCGTTAATTTGAACTAGACCCATAT
Organism: Protopterus annectens; assembly: GCF_019279795.1. Lineage (NCBI taxonomy): Eukaryota > Metazoa > Chordata > Ceratodontiformes > Protopteridae > Protopterus > Protopterus annectens. The sequence goes on along the minus strand of NC_056728.1, from coordinate 1,620,988,374 downwards.
GTATATAAATTTTTATAATAGTGAAGTGGATATGTCATTAGTAATGTCTTAAGCAGATGATGTAGTGATTACGGCAAAAACATATGATGGTTAGAAAATAACCCTCTCAACTTTCTTCCCCTACTGTGCCACTCCCACTTTACCCCTCCTCTTTCCACTCAACTGGTCAATATGTAGGTACTCTAACATGTTCTAATATCACAGTTAAATCAGTGCCTAAGATTGTTTACTGCACTGCCTTCTAGCTATCTATGTAACTGTAACTATATGTCTGTATTTTTATGTATTTGGCTTTTAGCTATCTATCTATGTAACTGTAATTAGCTTTCTCTCTTTTATTGTAATCTTCAACATGTTTAATGTCATGTGGAGCTTTTCTCCCCGGGCCTCCACTGATAATGTGCTCACCTAGGCCCAGTGGACCTTCCCGGTAAACAAATGCAATAAATAAATAAAAATAAATAAATAAGTGGAAGTATAACTAGCCTATACTGGCTTGACAATCGAGAAAAAGGAAAAGATTTGGAGAAGATGTAAAAAAATAGTAGGAATTAATTTTAATAAAAAAGAATTTGAAATCTTTGGTATTGTGTTTAGAAATTATAAGAGAATAAAAGAACAACTCTAGAACTTACTAGAAGACATATGAAGAGTAAGCAAAATATGAGTTATATTTAGACCTAGTTTTAGAAAAGAGGTTTTCCCTAAATCCAATAATACTAGGACAATTTAGTTATCTAGGGTTTCTGCCAATGTTTCCAACAGAGTTGTTGCTAGAAACTGTATTTAGAATTATATGAGGATCAAAGCTGAACCCCATAAAGACAGGAATCCTTAATAATAAGGCAGGGAAAGGAGATTTAAATGTAATAAATCCAGTGGTATTTTATTATTTTATAATCAAAATATACGCATTGGATGCTGAAATTGATAAATATGACAGAGAAAAGATTACTGCACAGTTTCTGAAAGCAAAATATAAGGAATTTTCTGAAAAAGGGATAAGTTCTAAAAGGCACATAAATAAAGTGGAAGGTGAAGTAATAGAATGGAGAAGGAAGTTGCAACTGTGGAAAGCAAGCATGGAAGTAATCAAACTAAAAAAAAAGAGCCTGGATTTGGAAAATTATGTTAGAATATTATTACAGTGACCTGTGGATAGAACTAAAACTGGAGTTAAAACATGCTATTAGAAAAAGAAAGAAAATATTTAGTAATTGTTATAAAGAACAAGATTTTATTTGACATTTATTGTTAAAAATATCACTTAAAGGTTAATGGTACATATAACAATGAATAAAATAACACTTGCAAAATATAATGTGAATGAAACAAAAGAAAATGTTCATTAGAATGTTCTAGGGTAGTAAAAGTTGTGGAACGTGTATTACCGGATGAAGGAATTAAAGGACACAAATAATGGAAATATAATTTATGGATATCATAGAGGTTGTAATGAAACTGGACAAAAAAGATAAACCGTATATGATAATTATTGTCATATTTGGCAAGCAAGGACAAGAGAGTTATTATCTAATACACCATGAGTTACACTAGAAATTGTAAGCAGAAAGAGTGGGGAGATTAGATGGAAACATAGTTTTTTTTTATAATACAACATATTTATTTGCTTTAATGTTTTTGTAAAATGTGGATTCTTCTCTTATTTTGCTGGTTTTTGATTGGAGGTGGTTTACTAAATAACTACTACTTTTTGATAAGTGCTGTGGGGTCTTTTACACTGACCTGAGCTACCACCAGTTCATGCAGATGGGATGAAAATCTGAAGGACAGCACACACATGCTGCACTGCAATGTCAGTAATGGAAAATTAATCCAATCACCTGGGGTAAGAACAGAATTCATAACCTTCAGATTTTTCAGCACCAAAGGTAAGTGTGCTACCTATCGAACCTTTGACACTAACAAGATAAAAGAGTTGGTGGTCACTGGTGATTAAAACAGATATGGTGGTAAGGTTTAAAAGAAAACTATAGTATTGGTGTTGTGTCAGCTGCATGATGACTAACTCTGGATAAGACCTGTAATGTTTTAAATAATGTGGTGTACTGAAAAAGGGATTTGACACACACACTAATTCAAGACAGCATATGTGACTTTTAATTTCTGTTTCCCCTCACAACTTCAGCCAATGGTTCCACTACTGCCATCCAATTGGCCCATTTTTGTATAGTGCCTGATACTGTATTTTTTTATTTTATCACCTTTGTACAGCATTTGTCTTATGTTTTGTTTTTACCAAATAAACTCAACTGGTTCGTTCATTCCAAGGCAGAACAGAAGCAGGGAATTACCAGGCCATTTGAGACATCTAAGGCCCCTTCATTCCAGCCTGGCAATCATGACTGTTGCTCCTAGACACTTGAAACAACTGGAGAGGCTGCAAAAGTACCTCACAAAGAGGATCCTAGGCCTTAAACACTTGTCTGATATGGACAGACTCAAAAAACTTCAACTATTCTCTGTCTCATACCGCCTACTTAGAGGCGATATCTGCTTGACATACAAAGCCATGTCTGATCCAGCTCTGGTAGAAATGCTACATCTAAAGAAATCTCAATCCCTCCACACCACACGCTCCAGTGACCTCAACCTCATTACCACAATCAACAGAATGTGCTGGAGGGACAGAAGACTGTCCTTGCTATGGAACAGACTTCCCATACATGTCAAACAGAGCACCTCACTGGCCCACTTCAAGAAAAACCTAGATGAGTGGATGGGAAATAGAAAATTCACCCCAGGGATCACTCCTGTGGCTCTACTCAACAAAGGCACTGGGAATTAAGGTCAGGTGGCACGATGTCAGAGTAATCCTATGGGCTAGGTTTGTAAAGGTTCCAGGGCCATTAGCTTAGTACACACCTATGAACCTATGAACCTCCTGATAACAGTGGATGGTAGAGAGTGGACCAGCTTGCTGGTTGTAGGGACTGGCATATCTGCTCTTCTTGAAAGTGCTCCTCCTTCCTTGGCAGTTCTCCCAAGCTTCATCAACTCAAACCAATTTCCCACTAAGCTCCAATTACAAAAAGAGTTCAGCCCTCCCCATGATCTATCCATAGAAACCAATTTACCCTCAGCTCCCATTACATCATGGGTTCAGCAAGTTCAAAATCCAATAGGAAATATATATGGCTTCCATTAGGTGTCACCCTTGTGGTGAGCCAGAAAGTACAGTCACATAGGCAAGCTAACCATAACAGTAAATATTCGAATGATCACTGGTGTAGTAGCCTAAGTGTTATAGGTTATATCCCATTATATCTTGCTAAGCATATTACATCTGATCAGCTTCTAACGTTTCAGGGAACCTTCCACGCACCCAAACTGTTATTAAAGCTCAAGCTAAGCTGATCTGGCTAAAACACTGCTTTGGGTGCCAAGCTCTTCAAAGCTTTCATGCCCACTGAGAGAGGGAAGCTAACCCCTGAAAAGGCATTGTTAGGAGCACCAAAAACAAATGTTCACACCCTAGCATCAGAAAATACACCAAAAATCAAGGAGGTTGGAGAGAAGAGGTGGCTACTGCACCAGTGATCATTCAAACATCTATTGTTATGGTAAGTTTACTTATACAAGTATACAATGTTCATCATATTGATCACTGCTGCAGTAGTCTAATTTATATGGGACATTACTATATCTAAGAATAACTGGAAGAATGGAAGGGGAAGGGTCTAGGAGACCCTGGAGAATGGTCCTAGCAAAGCCTGTCCTAGACCTGAAGAAAGAATATACTTTGTAATGCTCTGTAAAAGTTTGAACAGTGGATGAAGTTGCTACATCTAGAATGCTTCTAGAGTCCAACCCTTTCCAAAAAGCCACAGATGAAGCCAAGGCCCTGGTAAAGTGAGCCTTGACCCTGCCTGGAATCATTCTGTTGCGGTAAAAGTAACAAAAATAATACCCTGAGACAACCATTTGGATATAGACTGCTTTGACACAGGTCATTCCTTTTTCTTACCTTAGCCGAAAAGAGTGTTGACAAGGGCAAAGAGAAACATCTAAAAACAAGTTTTATTACAATGGTAACTGATCCCTTTCATTCCAACAGTTGCAGAACTTCATAAGAGTAGACCGTTTACCTGATGCATCAGTTATTTAAAAAGCACATGACCCACTCAAAATAAAATAAATTAATTAGTTTAAATGAATCAATTAAATCTTAAAGGTGACATCCATGATGCTGAAACATATACAAATCCATTAAAAATTACAAATGAACTTATAAATAATTATCAAATGTATTAAAAATCACAAAAATGAAATAAATAAATATACACAATCTAATCACAAGTCCATAGATCTAAATTTAAGCACACCACTGATGGAAATAATGCCATTTAAACCATGAAAACCACTAGAATTAAGTTTAAGCTGCCAATACATTTAAGAAAACTCGAGCATGTTGTTGGCATCACCCCTAGGGCTGTGTTGTATGAAGTCCACTATAAAAAACACAAACTTCTTAAAACTTTGCAACCTAAATTGTGCTTGTATAAAGCATTAGTGTATTTTTGTCTTTTTTGATATCATAATAGTGTTCTCAGATTCTATCCTTTAATTTTCAAATCGTTTTCCTTATGTAATAAACAGGACAAGAAGTACACAGTGCTATACCATAGAAGAATCATAGTTCCCTTTGCAAGGACAAGACAGGGTCCTGACAAATCCTTCAACAATGATGTATGGTCCTTCATGAATGTGGTGGCATTGCTTACAGTGACCATATCTGGTCATTTTCTTACGCTTGCCTGAGGGGGTAGTCTGTCCAATTTCCAAAAGATTTTTGATGTTCCGACCTCTACTAGAAACTATCCATGGAAAGTCCCCTAACTTGGCCTTCATTTCACCAGTAAAAATTAAGTTCCAATTATCTTGGAAATATATGCCTGTGACTCTCACAAACACACAAAGACTTTCCAATCACAGAACAGTGTCAAAGGGATTCCACAAGTCCTAGTTCTAATATTAGAGTGGGACTATAACAGTAGGAGGAAGACCTGACAGGGTTGATTCTTTGATTAGAAGGAAAAAAATACTGGCAGTAAAAGGAAAGGAAAAAAAATATGGCATTCTGGTATTTCATGGCTCAGTTAACACAGTCTGTCACCTACTACAATACCCTTATTTCAACCAAGCTCCTGGAATTCCTACTTAAAACATAAACAAGTCTAATGTTTCTCACAGGTATAACCATCACTAGAACCTTTCAGAAGATGAATACGAACCTAGGAATACCATGTCACTTACACATACTTCAGAGTGGCATGGTATTATAAGGAGAGGGCAAAATGCAAGTAGAGGATTTTTAAACTACTTACTCAATAGAAATCAGCACTATCAAAACCCCCATACACTGTAACTGGTTTGGTAAGTGCTTTCAACATTTCATTATAATACACATCAGTCTTTTAACTCTGTGTTTCACACAGTTACAAAAGAGAATACAGCCCTTGTTCACCACCGCCTAAGATTTGTATTACTTCACTTTTTATTTCAGTATTTTGATAAACATCTTGTGAAAACTACTTCAGATACTTAGAAATCATGTAATAACATGTGAGTACTGTAGTTTGTTTACTATCTTTAATGACTCAATCACTACAATTATGTTTGGCAAAGATATCTTTATTTGCCATGCCTGGTTTTAAGTGATTCTGTCCACCTGATTCAAATAAAAGCATATAAACCACTGCACTGCAAAAGAAAGTTTGGCATCATTATCATGCTTACTGAGAATACTAGCACTTGTAGTGCAAAAACAGATATCTAACTAGGTTAGCTTTATACAGTCAAGGATTTGGCTCTAACTACTCCCTACATGACCCTGATTTGACTAGGGGTCTTCTTGCTGGAGAAGCTCAAAAGGAGGGATGGCAGTGAGCAATCACCCATCTGAGGGTGGTGTAGTTGAAGTCTTGAAAGAAGCCTTACATACAGGGGTGGGCCCAGGGTTGCAGCATCTCTAGCTCATTAGGGACTTTGGTGAGGGTCAGGCTACCAAGAACCATAAATATTAAAGGTGGTTGGCTATGTGGCCTAATGGATAAGGCAGTTGACTTTGAATCAGAAGACTAGAAGTTTTTGACTGACCATGGTCATTCAAAAGAACAACAGGAGTTTTAGTCTGGCAGTTAGCTCATGGGATTAAGACTATGAGTTATTAATAAGCTACTTCCTGTGGTACATAGTTTGAATCCCCCAGCCTTCATTTGCCTACTGTGTTTCCTTCAGCAAGTGACTTAGCCAGACATTGATTTGGGACAACTGGGAATTTGGGGGAGGGTCCTCAATTGTCTACTGGTCTACATGTCTAGTAAATACCTATGAACCTAATATGCATTTTAGCTGAATTTGAGGTTGTGTGGAATACTGAAATAAAATAGTTAATTTCTGTCAATACACAGTGTTGTTAGTGGCATTCAAAAAAAAGTGCTTAACCCCTATGATGACAGTCACGATCCCTGGCTTTTACCTCCCTCTCAAAGTTTCCTTGGAACCAAGAGATGAGAGGAATTGTGTCAATAGCAGACAAGGGTATGATGTTTGTTGGGGGGGGGGGGCAACACATACAGCAAAAAAAATAGTTATATAACAATATAAACAGAATATATTATGATACTGCCCATTACCACACCTGTTAGATAAAATATCCTATCCAGTGAGTACCAATAATTTTTTTTTTCACAGAAGCAATAGTAATAGTTTATAGGTACCATACAACTCTTCGTTGAAAGTAAAGCTTTTCCGTACATGAAAGTTTTCCAGTGGTTCTTGTTCAAGTACAAAACATGTAAGCTGTGGGGTATCAAAACAAGAATTTATAACACTTTTTTACACAATTTTAGTTCACATCTACAGCTGTAGAATAATACATTTGTTTTACAGAGCCTTCCAGAATATCAACAATGTCTTTCATTGCTTCATTTTAAACTAATAGTGTACAAATATGTGCTAAGTATAAATAAAATAAAATGATGCATATTTTAAGGCTGGACCTTCTTTAGCCATTGCTTGCAAGTCCAATCTGCAAGTTTCAGTAAAAACCCTGACCAGTTTTTCCTTAACAAATTTGGTACTACATTTGTAGTTAGCTGTGTTATATGCAAACAAGACACTCACTCTCAGGAGGCACTCTGATTTTATGTGGGCAACCAGAAAGACTGCGGTGGTGTGGATACAGTCCTGTCACGTGACCTACGCCATCACAACCTGGAGTTGGACATTTGATCTCTCTTCTTTCAGACCTGGGTGATTCTATAAAGAAAAAAAAAATTAAAAAGATAAAAACAGTACAACACAGGAGTGAAAATACTTAATATTAATAAAGGTTCTAGGTCAGTGCTTCAATGTAGGTGTACCACCATTTTAGATACATAAATTGGGAATTTCTTAGAAAATGTAAGCTTCTGTTGAAAGTCCACATCCTCAGCTATTGCAAAGGAAATATTTTCACACACAGTTATTAAGATCTACTGCTGACATATTTTAGTTTCTATTGATGTATCTCATTCTGATCTTTTTTTGGGTATAGTATCACCATTTCTTTCCATACTTGGAAGAGAGCTAGATTTTTTTCTACTAAAATACCAGGACACTTACCATTTTTGTTTGGATTTTTCTTTTGCTTTTTTGCAAACACAACTATCAAAAAAAAAAAAAAAAGAAGTTATGTACTCACCACTACGTTCCATGTTTGTTGTCCATCATCTCACCTTCATTCTTGATGGTTGGGTTCGGAACTTAGTATCGGTTCCAACTCGGCCTAATACTAAAGCTTGAAAGCTTCCACTGGCTCGAGGCTATACCCTATCCCACAATGTATAGGGAATAATACCCAGAGCTTGTTTGCAGATTATGGGAAAAAAAAATCTTTCCTGGCAGCTGTTTATGATGAGAATTGTATGCATAGGATACAGTATCAGTAAGCCATTTTGATAAGGTAATTTTCAAAACTGGTGACCCTTTTTTGTTCTCTGAGACGGAAACAAAAAGCTGATCAGATTTTCTAAAGTCCATGGTCCTATGCAAGTAGAAGCATAACTGCCTATGGACATCCAATTGATGCAGTTTATATTCTGCCTTGTTGTCATAATTTTGAAAAAAGACGGGCAGGTCAATGGATTGATTTAAATTGGATTCAGAGCATACTTTAGGTAGGAATGAGGGATTTGTTCTGAGCGCGACTCTGTCTTTATGAAAGACTAGATATGGAGGGCGAATGGATAGAGCTTGAAGCTCTGAAACCCTCCTAGCTGAGGTAATGGCAGTTAAAAAGATTGTTTTGCAGGTTAGAAACTTTAATTCACAAGAAGAGGGAGAATAAGAGGAGTGAGTATTAAATTTAGGTCCCATGGAGGTGGTGGTTCCCTTATTTGGGGCCTGAGTAGGAAGGTACCTCTAAGGAAGGCTTTGCACAGTCTGTGGGACATTATCTTAGAATCCATGTCTCCAACGTGATAATTCGATATGGCTGCTAATTGTACATGTATGGTGGCTGCTGCAGCACCTTGACTGAAGATCTGTGCAAGAAATCCAGAATTTTCCTTACAGGGGCTGTAAAGGAATCTATGCGGTTCTTGGAAGCCCAACATGAAAACCTTTTCCATTTGTTAGTATACAGTTTTCATCTTATGAGATGATACCAGGATGTGACGCACATCAGGGGCTATGTCTGTTGAGCCTGGCTAAGACTGGAAGTGGAGCACCCAAGCTGTCAGCTTGAGGGTTTGGAGAGAAGGATGGAGGTTTCCTGACTGATGAGTCAGAAGATCTGGAACCAGGTCCAGAATCCACAGCTCCACCTGGAGATAAAGCCATAGGAAGGGGAACAAGATTTGACGAGGACAGTATGGAGTGATGAGAATCAACCTGCATCTCATCAGTTTGGCTTTCTGTAGAACTTTGGGGGTTAGAGGGAACGGGGGAAAGGCATAAAGAAGTCCCGGGGGCCAATTGTGAACAAATGAATCCCTTGGTGACTCCCTTGAAGGGGGGATTAGGGCAAGATAGCTGCTGCATTTGGTGTTTACGGACATGGCAAAGAGGTCATAGCAAGGCTGGCCCCATTTGTGAAAAATTTGATTTGCAATTTCTTGTTTCAGGGAGCACTCATGAGGCATCAGATTTGCTCTGCTTAATTTGTCAACTATAACGGTGGATATCCCTGGAATGTGTGTTGCCATCAGAAAATGTTGAGAAGATATTGCCCATTGCCATAGTCTCTGAGCCTCTCGACAAAGGGGGTAGGATCTGGTTCCACCTTGTTTGTTGATGTACCACACCACAGACATATTGTCCATCTGTATCGCAACTGTACCTGTTGGAAGAGAGTTGTGGAATGCCTGCAATGCCAGAAGCACCACTCTCATCTCTAAAACACTGATGTGGAAGTGGTATTCGTGTTCCTGCCAAGTCCCTTGGACAGTCTGTCCCAGATAATGCCCCCCCCCCCCTATCTGGGAGGTGTCCATGGTCACTGTAGCTACAGGTTGGGGAAAAACAAATGGCCTGCCTAGTGTTACCTGAGTGGACTAAAGCCACCATCTTAGGTCCTTCTTGCAGGAGTCTGTAATGAGGATCTTGTGAGACATGGGTAACTCCTGCATTGACCACTGAGCAAAGAGAAGCCACTGGAGCACTCTTATGTGTAGGGGCCTGAATGGAACCAATGTTATCGTTGCTGCCATTGAAACCAGAACTTTGAGAACAAATTTTGCCTGTGCTTTGCTTTTCTGGAGCAATACAGATACTTGGTGGCACACCATTTTTACTCTTTCGTGAGGCAGTTTGGCTATCATGTCTTGTGTGGTTAAATCTGCTCCTATGAAGGTAATATGCTGTGTAGACAACAAGGCAGATTTTTTGAAATTTATAGTAATGTCTAGATTTGAGCATAAATTAATGGTTGTGTCCCTTGCCTTGATCAGTAGATGCTCGGTGGTGGCAGTCAGGAGCCAGACGTCTAAGTATGGAAACATCCAGAATCCTAGACACCTCAGGTGAGCTGTCACTACTGCCATGCATTTGGTGAACACTCTAGGGGCTGTAGTGAGACCAAAGGCCACAGCTCGGAATTGGTAATGACTGGCTCCCAGCCAGAAGCGTACATATCTCCTGGATCGCCTGTCCATCTTTATGTGGTAGTACGCATCCTGAAGATCTATTGAGCACATCCAATTGTCTTGCCCTAGAAACGGGAGTAGAGACTGCAGTGTCACCATCTGGAACTTTGATTTCTTTACCGACTTGTTTAGTGTGCTGAGATCCAATATTGGTCTCCAGTCTTCTGTCTTTTTTGGAAATAAAAGAACCTTTAGTAAGTTCCTGATCCGATTTGGTCTGCGGGGGACTTCCTGGATGACCCTTTTTTCTAGCAACCTTTGTATCTCTAGGGTTGCTTGATCCCTTTGACTGGGTGGAATGTCTGGGGCTGATTTTAATTGCAGGGGTGGGGTGGCGAAAGGTATGTTGTATCCCCTGGATAATATTGACTGTACTCAACTGTCTTGAGAGATGTTTAGCCAGGCTCTTGGGTACAGTGAAATTCTTCCCCCAACTGCCTCCAGAGTTGGACAGATGGGCCTCCTTTCAGGAGCACTGAAAAGGCCGACCAGAGAACGTATCTCTGTCTCCCTTGATCAGCGGACCCCTCCGCTGTGAGACTGGTGTCTTCCATTATTGTTTCCCCCTCTGCCCCTGGGGAAAAATTTACCACGTGCATCTGACGAAACTCTTTGGGACTTTTGGAACCACATCTTCCCACCCTTCTGGCCTTTGGGCTAAGGCCTGGAAGGGATGGAAAAAATGTACTCCCATGGCAGACAGAATTTTGCCTTCTTCCTCGCACCTGGTGAGAGTCTCTTTAACTTTTGGCCTGAACAAAGAAGAGCCATCAAAAGGGGCATTTACAAAGGAAGACTTAAAGGGCTCTGCAAACTCACACAGGTGCATCCAGGAATGCCTCCTCAGAGCTATTCCTGTGCCTGCTGCCCTGCTTGCTCCATCGGCTGCATAAGAGATGAGCCGCATGGAGGAGTTAACTGCAGAGCTTAAGGTAGCAAGCTGAGAGGTACCTTGCACGGTATCTCCTAGCTCATTCAGGAGATCCCTTTGGAGTCTCGTAAAGTGGGTTAAATAGTTCAGGGACTGGAGAGTAAAGGCCACTGACAAAAACATATGCTTCCCATACCTGTCCATCATTCGAGATTCCTTATTTGGTGGCTGGACAGATGAAGACATCTCAGCTAACTCCTTTTTGGTGGCCGCCGCCACCACCATAGCACCCACCAGGACATCTTTAGATAGGAACTCCTTGTCTCCAGGGGCAGTGATGAATTTGTTGGTGCTCCTTGGAACAGGTTCCACTGGTTCTGGAGAGCCCCACGCCTTTCGACTAACTACAGCAAGGGGCAGAGACACCCAAGAGGTGGAGGGTCGAGATCCGAATGCCTCCAAGTATATGGACTCATCCTCAGAAGGGATAAGGGTGTTCCAGCCACCTCTCTGTTTCAGGATCTCTAAGATGTCTGAAAAGGAGACATCCTCAGAGGGCGACCTTGAGGACCCTTCTGAATCATCTAAGTCTGTATCAGATGTGACAGACTCTTCCGGGGAATCTAGATGTTTCCTCTTACAAGTTTTCTTCTGAGGGACTTCTGCAGAGGGATCCTCTGGAGAGGTTTCAGAAGAGACATATTCACCCAATGGGGGATCCTGGGGCATTGATTCTCTACACCTGGGGGGAGGGATGGTGAGGAGGCAGACACTGGCACTCCAGGGGAAGAGTGCTTGGATGCGAGGGTGGAGCCATCAGGGGGGACAGCACGCTCCTCATAACCTTGAAGGCATCATGATCTGGGCCTGAGGGAGCCCCCAGCTCCGAAGAATGGGGAGACTTCCCCCACACCAAGGAGGTGGGCTCCAAGGCCGATGTAGGCGCTGTGCTCACCTCCGCCAAAGCCCAGAGGAGCAGACTCGGGTCTGACAAAACTCCGACCCGACTCTCCTTCCCGGACCCGACGGGGGAACATTGGCTCCCAGACCCCTCAACAGAAGATGGCACCAAAGAGGTCGGAGCAGAGGTCAGGACCAAAAACCCAGGGCCGAGTCTCGGACCTGACGGTTCCACCACAAAAACATCAGATCACTTCGGCTCTGAAACCACGTGGGTCGAGGAGGAATGACAGAAGGGGCAGAAGTAGCGGATGATTCCACATCCTTCTGGGGTGGACTCGAGAGGATCTTAGCTAGTGCTGAAGTCCAAAGCAACCTCCTCAACACCTGCTCCACATTGTCATCCGAAAGACTCCAGGATGATCGAGAGGATGGCGCCTAAGATTTAGAGCTACCAGCCACAAACTGCAGAATAGGTGACTGTAGCACCGAGGACACTGTCTCCAGGCCTGGAGACCGGCTCTGTGTATGAATTCCTGTCAATTCCGACAAAACAGGTGAAACAGATGGATCAGTAGTTTCGGGCCCGAAAGCCTTCCGGTGCGAAGTCGAATCCTTGGGAGGTTTCTTCACTGGCTGAGAAGCTGGAGCCAAGAAAGAAGCCCACTTTGAAGACTTATCAGATTTTGGTGACTGAGACAATTTTGAAGAGGTCTAGTTCCCTTCAAGAGTCTCTGCAAAATGAAGAGGTCCCTTCAACATACGTTTGTTACGACGAACCTGCAAAACCCTGGAACTGAAACCATGACAAATACAGAATGAGTCCTGAAGGTGTTTTGCTCCTAGACAATAAACACAACTGGTATGAACATCTGTTAAGGAGATTTTTAAGTACAAGAATCACATTTCATGAAGCCAGACTGCATCATTTCTCTGCCTTCATTGGACATAGTAATAACAAGGCAACACACAACAATATGGCCAAGAAGGAAAAACAGAGATGCCAACAACAACAAAAAATAACTCTATAAAGAAGACTTCTACAATCTAAGAAAGATTATATATATTACATATATATATATATATATATATATGTATATATATATATATATGTATATATATATATATATGTGTGTATATATATATATATATATATATATATATATATATATATATATATATATATATATATACATATATATATATATATATATTTAACACTAAGAGGGTAGAAGGAGGGGCTAGAGGAGAGTATCTAAATTAAATAACAGTTCCCTCTAGCCAGAGGAAGCCTCTCTAACCGAAACCATGAAAGCTCAGGGGAAAAAATTCCTCAAACTTAAACGGACTATATACAGACAAAAAACGACCCTCTAACTTAAACGGGTACATCAGATAGAGAAAGGAGGGCACAGGGATGTAGGCCTGTGAAAACAACTGCCAACAAACACAAGAGCAAACAACAGCAAAAACTCTAGTGGTTTACGGTAGTGAAACCCTAGGACACAAACTAACTATCTAACAATATAATTAGGAAAGAACAATTTTAGGAAAATATTTTAGACACAGAAAAAGTCACTTAGCCTGAGCCTAGTGCGAAGCATCCAATCTGTTTAGCGGCAAACGAGATCTGGGTATTATTCCCTATGCATTGTGGGATATGGTATAGCCTCAAGCCAGTGGAAGCTTTCGAGCTTTAGTATTAGGCTGAGTCGGAACCGATACTCGGTTCTGAACCCAACCAGCAAGAATGAAGGTGAGATAGGACAACATAACATGGATAGTTTTATCTAAACAGAAATAGCTGGTAACTCTCACATGGTATATACATAAAATATCTGGTAAAGACGTGTTTCAGGAAGTAACTCTGATTTAAACCCTTTGAGTGCTGTGACAAGATCCAGTTACCCTGCAACCTGGAAAGGAATAAACTGGAACCAGAGAATGACTAAATGACTGACTTATTCCCACATTCTCTAAAAATGAACTCGTGATCTTGATGTAAGCAGTGCAGTGTACAAAATACTTTGCAGCCATGTAGACATTCCACCACTCATAAGAAAGTATAGTTGTGTAAGTAAGCTTACTGCAACAGTAGATGTGCAAATGATCACTGCTGCAGTAGCCTTAAGCTACATGGATTACAACCTAATAAGGATATAACAGCCAGTAAGGGCATTTTCCACATGCCCAAACCATTAAAAAACTTGAGCAGAGCTGAAGAAAAATAGTGGTTTAGTTACCAGGCCATTCAGAGGTTTCCTGCCAACTGTGAGAGGGAAGCTAGTGCCCTGAAAAAGGTCAGTTCTAGGAAACTAAAAATCAAAGTCCTCACCCTGGCTCTGAAAACATACAAAAAAAAAGGGATATGGATGGAAGGTGGATGAATGGAGAGGCTACTGCAGCAGGGATCATTCAAACATGTACATACATAACTGTACTGTGTTCATTATCTGATCTCTGCCACAGCAGGCAAAATACACTCCAACTCAACCCTCAATTCACAAAGAAAATATAATGGCGCCAGTAGCTGCCACAGTATCCTTAGCTATACGGATAGACTACCATAGCTTATAATGACTAGGAGTAGAAAGGATAAAGGTTCAAGAGCCATTGGAGAATGGTGTTAGCAAAGCCTGCTCTAGACTAGGAGAAGGTGAACAATTTTCAGTGCTGTGTAAAGGTAGATATTGAGGACCAAATTGCTGCTTTTAGAATACTTTGATATTCAGATAGAGTGAGCCTTGACTCTGTCTGGAATTACCTTATTGTGGTGGGTTGACCCATGTTCATACTATCACAAGCAATAAACAATTGACCAGAGTTTCAGAAAGTTTTAGTTCTATAAAGATAATATCTGAGTTGTCTGCTGACTTCCAGAGCATGGAAGATCCTCTCTCCTTCATTTTCAGGTTCTGAAAATACACAGGGAGAAAGATAGCATGGATCAAAATAAACATGGATACCACTTTAGGCATAATGGAAAATGAGATATGACTAACCCACCATAAGAAACTGCAACTCAGACACTCTTATTGCAGAAGTCGGAGCAATCAGCAAAACTGTTTTCCATGTTAAGAACCTCAGATCAGCCTGATGAGCTAGTTCAAATGGAGCAAGATTTAATCTTTCTAAAACAAAGTTAAGAACCCAAGGAGAAGCCACCTGTTTTACAGAAGGCTTAGGTTCACAGGTTCATAGCTGTGTACTAGGCTAATGGCCCTGGAGCCTTTACAAGTCTAGCCCATAGGATTACCCTGGCATCATGCCACCCGACCTTAGTTTCTAGTGCTTCTGTCGAGTAGAGCCACTGGAATGATCCCCAGGGTGAATTTTCTATTTCCCATCTACTCATCAAGATTTCTCTTGAAGAAGGCCAGTGAGGTGCTCTGTTTTACATGTATGGGAAGTCTGTTCCACAGCATGGGCAGTCTCTCGGTTATGAACCTGTCCCTCCAGCATGTTTTGTTGATTGTGGTAATGAGGTTGAGGTTTATGGAGCATGTAGTGCGGAGGGATTGGGATTTCTTTAGATATAGCATTTCTAACAGAGATGGGTCAGACATGGCTTTATAAGTCAAGCAGAGATCACCTCTAAGTAGGTGATATGAGACAGAGAATAGCTGAAGTTTTTTAAGTTTGCCCATATAGGACAAGTGTTTAAGGTCTAGGATCCTCTTTGTGAGGTACTTTGCGGCCTCTCCAGTTGTTGCAGGCGTCTAGTGAGCTAAATGACAAATGCGGCATTGTACTCGATGATTGGCCTAATAAGGGAAGAGTAGAGGGCGACAATGACCTCTTTCTTCCTAGAAGCAAAACCCTTAGTAATGAGATGTGCCACATAGAAGGACTTTCTGACCACAGTGGCAGTGTGGTGGTCAAAAGAGAGGTTGCTGTCAACCTGTGTTCCCAGATCTCTTATAATGCCGTCTGTGTTCAGTGGACTACCATCGATGTGGTAGTTCATGGGAACTGTTTTTTCCCCAAAGGGGATGACGACACATTTTTTGGCATTGAGCTTATGGCCATGGTTCTGACACCAGTCGTTGGTCTCAGTGAGGCCCTTCTGTAGGATGTCAACATCACTTGGGGAGTTAATAATGGCACCCAACCTGCAATCGTCTGTGAACGTTGTCGGCCAGACAAGTTGACCAAGTTGAGCAGGCATGATTTACCCTTCACAAAACCAAACTGTGTAGGATCCAGAGTTTGGAGATTCCCTATATCCTTGTTTATTAAGGCCATGATGATGCGTTCCATAGCTTTGCATATCAGACTTGTCAGGCTAATGGGGAGATAGTTTACATGATCTGCAGTCGCTCCTCCTTTGTGGAGAGGGATGACTATAGCAGTGCGCCATTCGGTAGGGACAGAGCCTGAGGTGAGGCTGTAATTGAATAGGGCACACAGGTGAGGTGCCAGTTCACTCTGTAGTTCATGTAGAACACAGCTAGAGATATTGTCAGGTCCCATAGAGGCTGTATTCTTGGCCTTGGACAGTGCTGTTTTAATTTGTGCAGCAGTAATACTGGGTGCCTGGCAATCTACTGGTATTGTGATTGGTCCTTTGGAGGGGGAGAGAGGGGAAAAGTTGTCAATGAATCTGTCGGCCAGTATATTGGCAATTTCTGTTGGCTCGGTATAGGAGGTAACATTGTGCAGTAGCTCAGAGCAAATCTGAGTATTGTCATGGAGGTTCTGTACATAACTATAGAAGGCCTTGTAGTTGTCTTTACTATATGCTGCAATTCTGTTTTCATAGCTAGCTTTAGAGGATTTGATGAGGGATCTCAACTTTTTTGTTGAGGCTGATAAAGGAGTTTTTCCATTCTTGGGACTTCACCTTATTCTGCATCAGTTTGCTCCTTTTGTTGTACAGTTTGTTTATGGCAGGGGGCCACCAGATTGGCTTCCTTTTTTTGGAGGAGAGCATCTTGGTTCTATTGGGTATGGCAAGATCCATGCATTTGTGTATGTGTTTGCATAGTGCATTGGTGTATGACTTGGCGGTCATAACTATTCTCCATTTGCATGGGTGCCATGAGGTTAGCCACCTCTGTTCTTAGGAGCCCAAAGTTAGCTTTGGAGAAGTTTTTTATGGTGGTTTGCAGGGTGGGTGAGTGGGAGTTATGTAGATTTCCAAGGTGATTACTTTGTAGTCGGATCTAACCAGGGAGGAATTGACTATTGGTGTAGAGCAACAGTCGCCCATGTTAGTAATGACCAGGTCAAGGATGTTGCTACCTCTAGTGGGGGTAAGAACAAGCTGGTCCAGGGCATTGGAATTAATGAATTCCAGGAAACGTTGGGCAAGTGTATTGGTACATGAGTAGTTTTCCCAGTTAATGGAGGGGTAGTTGAAGTCGCCCGGTATAAGTGTGTTAGGTTGGACCCTAATATTCTCCAGGGTGTTTAGGAATGTGGAGTGAGTGTCTTGGGACATGGTGGGGGACCTATAACAGGCTACAACCTGAATCGCTTAATATGTATTACCCCTTTCAAAGACATGTTGACAATGCAATGCATTGAAAGGGGAGGAGCAATGAGCAGGCATACTGAAATGGCTGAAAATGAACCTTGACGGAGGAGTAAGAAAGGACAGTGGATAATAACTCAAACAAATATCATAGAACTACAGAAATATTTGCCTTAATATGGTCCTAATTCCTGTATTGACACCAGCTAGAAAATATTTTCCATTTCCTAATATCTGATTTCCTTGTAGAATGTTTTCTTATCTCCCTTAATACCTGCTGCACATCCTCAGAAAATAAGTCCGTAAAAGGTATTATGACTGTATTAGGTCCACAATGAAGACAGCATACTGATCTTTGCAAAGGACCAGGGCCAGAATGGACTCAGCACATTGATCTTTGGAAAGTCTTTCAGAATCTTCAGAATGGATATTAGAGGAAAGGGTGGAAAAGAATACAGCAACATCAATGTCTAAGGAAAACAGAATGCATCTATTTTCCAAGTCTTCTTGCAAAGAGTCCTAAAACGGAATTTTGTCTAGTGATTGTTATGAATTGAGCCAAACAGATTTAGCTGAGGTATTCTCAATAGCTGTATCAATTCCGGGAAGACCCCTTGATTCAGTTACCATTCATGAAGGTCTCTCCTGGTACAGCTCAGTCTGTTTTCCATAAAACTTTGCTCTGATGGGATATAATATGCCTGTAGACCGAGATTGTGCTGAAAATCTACATTCCAGGTTACAATGGCCAGACTACACAGAGGGTAAGAGCTGGTTCATCTCTGTTTGTTTATGTACCACATTACTGTGATGTTCCCATAGATGATGGAAAGAGTTGAGAGTATTTATTACTGCCAACATCTCTTTTACATTTATTTATTTTGGTATTTCTATTTTGTTCCAAAGACCCTGGACTTTTACTCCCATAGACACTGCTATCTAAGCAAAGTCTGAGGCATCTGCAGGTACAGTCTGGGCTGGAACTGGAAAGGAAAATGAGAGACCTGGATTATGATAAAAATGGTCCCTCCACCAAAGAAATTCCCTTTTCACAAATGCCAAAACAGGAATCTGGAATGTCAGGGGATATTGATGTTGGAATCATACTGATATTAGGTACCAGTGAATTTTTCTCGTGGAATTTGGCTACAGGCATCAAGAGAATAAGATGCAATGCATTTTAGTATCCTGAGAAATTCCCTTGCTGTGGACTTGGTAAGAAGAGTAAAAAAACTCAGGAATAGCTCTAAATATAGATCAACCATTTCCTGTTGAAGAAACGCTCTTTTTACTGAGGTATCTAGGAGACACATTAAGAAAATAATGGTGTGAAAAGGAGTCAGTCAAGATTTTTGGATGTTTTCCTGAAACTCCATTCTGTGCATGACATCTGTCACCCAGCTAAGAGATTTTTCACACTGAAAAAGACTCTAGAAAATAAGCAAATCATCCAAATAAGGAAAAATGTGAATACCTTGCAGTCCGCAGTAGATTATCATTGGAGCAAGACACTTTGTGAATACTCCCAGAGCAGTGGTGGATAACCAAAATGGAAATGCAGAAAGCCTAAAGAAACATTTGAAATTTGGTGCTATTGGAATGTGATGATAACCATGTTTTAAATCTATGGTCACTAAAAATCGTCAATGGGGAATAAGAGGTATCAGGTCTTGAAAGGATAGTATATTGAACTTTGGAGCTACCACAAACTGGTTTAGAAAGGAAAAATCTAGGACTGGTCTCAATGAGGCTTCTATCTTTGGCACCAGAAATTATTTTTGAATAAAACTATTCTCATTCCTTAGAAGGAAAGACAGCTTCAGTCACCACCCTTCCCCCTGAGCTGGCAGATATTGAATGACGACGGAAAAAAGTTTGATGTAGTGGATGAAAAAGAATCACCTGAAAAAGATGAAGAGATTCCCACTGTATCCCTTATGAATAACTCTCAGAACTCATTTGTCTGAGACTCTCTGTTGCCAAACAGAGAAAGGGAGAGACAGATTTTTGGGAAGTATTAAAGGCTTCCCAGGTTGGGAAGGGGAATGTTCTGTAGATAGTTATTCAGACTTAGTAGACTGCCTCTATTTCTGGGGGGATGTCCTTCTTTCATTCTGGAGCTTCCATGACTTTGTTTTTTAATAGTCTGCTTACCAGGAGCTTGATGTGTTTGCTTATTCTACTTTTTATGAAATATTGCAGAGGTATCTTTAAAACCTGTGACAAGTTTGGAGAAGGAGGGGTGAAAAATCTGAGAAACTCCCTGATTCACTTTCCCTTTCTCATCCCACTTTTTAAGGACCTCTGCAACAGAGAGTCAATATACAACCTCTCTGTCTAAGGAAGAATTCAAAATTTCAGCTTTTACATCCTCAGGAAGGTTTTATGTATGCGACCAAGAAAACCTCCTCATTGCAGTTCCAGTAGCAGCAAGTCTGGAAGTAGCATCATCTGAATCATGAAGAACTCAAAGAATGATTACTCGAGATACAGAAGCAATCAGATGATTTTTTTCCCCTCAGGAAAGGGAAAAGAAACCATAATATTCCTCATATTCTCAAAAGAGGCAAGCATAAACTTTAAAATGTGAGCTTGATAATTAAGAATTCCAAAAATAAGTGTTGCAGAAGAATATACTTTTTTACCCAAATCTTTCAAAGGCATTAGGACTAGCATTTGCCAGATGTTCAGCAGCAGCCAACTTACCTAGGAAATCAGGGCTGGGTCTGATCTGGAGGTTATACAATAAAAACTTGAGCAAGCTGGCTATCAGACAAGTTAAAAGTGGTAGCAAATACATCCTCCAATTCTGGAAGACTGGAAGGAGCTGACGTAAGTTCAGGAAATTCCAGTTGCAATAAATCATAATATTTCTTTAATGACAGCAGATGATTTTCCCATTGAAACAACTGATTCATTCTGAATATGATTTCCAGAAAAAATCCTTCTAAAAAACACTCTCCTCAGAATCAGAATCAAAAACATTAAGAGAGAAAAAAAAAGTTGCCTCCTCACAATCATTTCCTGGTCAGGGTCCTGAACATCCACAGACAATGAAGAATCATGTTTTCTCGTACCAGTAACACTAGAACTGCTAGGGTCAAGAACCTAAACAAAGCCCTGAGCTAAGCCAATAAATCACTCCTGCCCAAAGTAACTGAAACAGGCGAAGACAAATGTCTTACCTTTTGCTTCTTATTAACAGAAATCTCTAAAGAAGCAGACTTATTTTGACAAGCAAAATCTCACTAGAAACAACCCCCCCCCCCTGTCTGGCTAGGCAGGGAGGTAATCCCTGCAGCCTCCTGCAATACCATTAAGAGTGGTTCTCCACTGTAACTAAGAAAATTATTGGGTTTTTTTTTGAGCTGGGATACATGATCTGAATTGTACAGGCATAGTAAGGCCTTATTAAGTTTAATATCGGTGGCTGCCAAAAATGCAATTTCAGAAAATGTAAATCTTATATATATATATTCTATATCTAGAACAATATATGTGATGTATAATGTTTGTAAATGCAAACTTTTTTTATATGATTGATTACTTTTACATAATGATAAGTTTGCTTATGTCACAAATGATAATTTAATAACGGTGTTTAAAAAAAAAAAAAGAGTGCTTCTCCCTTGCCTGCCAGGGATGCTCCAAATGCTGCAGAAGATGTGTTTAATCCCAGTTCTTGGTGGCTGCAGTGATTTCCCCAAAGGGATCCACGGAAAAAGATGAAGGTCTGAGGAAACTGAGGAGGCTACAGCAGAGTCACTCAACTGCAGCTAAGGTAATTAAGTAGCCTGCTGAAGAGCCAAAGCCTGCTTAAAAATTTTTTTTTCATTTTGTGCCTGGAAGAAGAAAGAACTGAGAATCTATTCCATGGTAAAGCTGAAAAAGATACCTTAATACCAAGGAAGCCTGGCAGCAGTAGTTTGTATAACTGAGAAGTATTTAAAAAGTTGACTTTTTCACTAAAAAGTACAGGGAAAAAGCACTTTAAATGTTTACCCCTTTTCTAAGAATAATTTAACAACATTTAGACAATAAAAATTAGTTTTTACTTTTTTCTATAGTAATAAGTAACACTCCTGGTAAAAAGTAACTAAAAGTCATATGACAGTCTATAAAAACACTTTTTTCTAGCAAAAAAAAAATAACTTTTTACATAAAAGTTAACATTCTGACAAAAAATACAATGTATAAAGTTGTTTTCCCTGAAGGGAACTTAATTGCTCAGCAATAGAGAAGTGGTAGTTGATTACCAATCCTCAAAAGCCATCAAAAGGAGTGTTCTTCAGTGACAGAAAAGCTCCAAAGGGCTTAATACCCAAACTACCCTTTTTCTTGAGTTCTGCTCAAGTTAGTTAATGGCTTGGGAGCGTGAAAGGTGCCTTTATGCTTTGGTAGCTGGCCTATTGTTATATCCTTAGCAGGATATAACCCATACAGCATTACTGATCAAATGATAAACAGTAGCAAAACTAGTAATTCCTCCCTATATTCAAACAGCTCAACAAAATACTAACAACTGTAAGGTCTCCCAATTAAACAGGGTCAAATTCACTTCCCGAAAAAAAGTAAATACATAATATTCCACAAATCTGTCCCTGTCCAAAACAATCAATTTGGCATGGTTGGCTCCTTTAAGAGAAGCTGTTAACAGTCTAAGGGTCACCATTTGAAGCAAGTCATGACTATACGAAATACTCTAAGACAAAAGCTCAGCATCCCATTCAAGCCAGATATATTAATCCCAGAACTAAATATTATCAACATCTCTTACTTAAACTCCAGAAACTCACAATCAGATTACATTTTAACCTCATAATTGATGGGGACATTCACCCTAACCCAGGCGCAAGCCCACCTGATGCAACCAGCCCCATAAATAATAACCCTACTAGCCTGCAAAACTTAAAGAAACCCTACAACTCACTCCTGGTCTGTCACCTAAACATTAGAAGTATAAATAATAAAATCCATTACTTGCATGCCCTCTTGGCTATACATCCCCTTGATATACTATGCCTTACTGAAACCTGGCTCAAACCTGCTATTACTGATAATGAGGTCATACCTCCAGGTTACAATATATTAAGACTAGACCGCACCTCTATGAAGGGGGGGGGGCTGTATTGTATAAATCCACACTAGATGTAACCATATCTAGTTCTCCACATGCTCTCCAAACTGATAATGCATTAATACTTATTACTAAGCTACAAATTAACAAACACAAATCCATAAATATTGTTTGCATTTATATATCTCCAGGTAACAACACTAATACCCTAGTGGACATCCTCCAATGGCTGTCCATAAACTGCCCCCAAGAAACCATTGTTCTCGGGGACTTTAATATCGACTGGAACACCTGTTCTTCAGACTTCCTTACCACCCACATAAATTTGTATAGCTTTACCCAGGCCATATCCTCCCCCACAAGAATCAGTAAGCCCAACAACAAAATAAAGTACTGCAAACTGGATTCTCATAAACAGCCACCCCCATATGTATAAAGCAGGCACCCAACCTGAGAAAACAAGTGATCACTACCTTACCTATATACTCAAACAAAAAAATGATATCCCTCAACTATCCAGCTTCAAAACTACAAGGAGCAATAAGAACTTTAATCAAACTAAATTCCAAAATGAACTTAAGTCATGTGACTGGTCTGATCTAAAACTGCTTCCACTAGATGAAGCAGTTTCATAACGCTACGTTTCTTGCTATCCTTGATAACCACGCTCCTACTCGTACTATCAGAACCAATTATAAAGTAGCACAGTGGCTGTCTTAAAGATACCAGACAAAAAATCGTACATAGAAATAAAGCTTGGGCCTCTTGGAGAACCACTAAATCCCCAAAGATCCAACTTATATATAAACAACTAAGAAATGATACAAAGAAGTCTATTATGTTAGACAAAAAAAACTATTATTGTCATCTGCAACAGAAACACCAAAATCATCCACAAAAATTTTGGTCTAGTATAAATAACTTTCTCCACCCAGGACATTCGTCTACCCCTATCCCCTCGACTACCCTCCAAAAACCTCAGGAAAATGTTGCTAACACCTTTAATACTTTCTTTATGGAAACTATTCAATCCCTTGCCAACAAACTAGCTCCAAATAGTCCAAGTTTTACCGACCCCACACCAAATACTCATCTCTTCTTCAACTTTCAACCAGTACCAACATCACTTATCAGGTCGCTAATCAAGAAACTGAAACCTACCACCCTATCGATAGACCTCCTCCCCACAGAGTATTTTCAAAAAGCCACAGATGAAACAGCATATCCATTTCAATACTAATCAATAGAGCTATTGTTGAACCTTATATCCCCTCCATCTGGAAGATCCCCCATGTTATTCCTCTCTATAAAGGGGGTAGTTCCACTGAACTTTCAAATTACAGGCCTACAGCCATTCTGTCACCCTTGGCTAAAATTATGGAAAAATGCATCCATAAACAGCTCCTACCCTATCTCAATCTGAACAATCTCCTAGCCCCCTCTCAGCATGGATTTAGACCATACCATAGTCCAACCTCAGCCCTTCTTTCCTACTTTCATACCATAAATCAAAACCATAATAATAACAAGCTTTCCTCTGCCCTCTTTCTAGACCTATCCAAGGCGTTCGACGTGGTAAACCACCAGCCACTCTTATGGACACTAAAAACACTCTCCATAGATAACCAGGCAATTTGCTGGTTTCAATCCTATCTAAGTGGTAGACAACAAGCTGTACTATGGAAGGATAACTTATCCTCCCTATTACCAATCACCCTTGGAGTCCCTCAGGGGTCTATATTAGGCCCCCTCCTATTCTCCATCTTCATTAACAATCTGTGTACAGTCATCCCAAATGCAACTTGTATTCAGTATGTGGATTGCTCTACCTTAATCTGTTCTGCTACCTCCCCGACAGACTTACAGACTTTATCCCAAAACACCTTTAACAAAGTAGAAAACTGGCTCACTGATCAGCGTCTCCTATTAAATCCAAATAAAACAAAGCTGTTACTCTTCACCCCCACTCATAAGGTCCCTTTGCCATCATTTACCATAAAATCTAACAATGGCACTATAATTTCCCCAGAACCAAGTACTAAACTATTAGGTGTAATAATCGACAATAATCTTAAGTTTGATGCTCACATCAACTGAACTATTAAAACAGTCAATAAGAAACTCGGCTCTTTATATAAGATTAAACCATTCCTAACCCCATCTGCTAGGACTGTGATTGCCCATACACATTTACTATCAACCCTTCTTTATGCCTCTCCTATTTTCACAAACCTAAGTAAATCTGACCTCAATAAACTCACTAGCTGCTATAATAATTTTGCCAGATTTGCCTCAGGTTCAGCATATAGAACACATCACTGTCTTAACCTTGAATTGTTAGGCTGGCTAGAACTACCCTGCCAACTTCAGTATAACCAATTAATAGTTGCTCACAAAGTTCTCTACCAACCAGAAAGCATGCCCGTACTTAAAAATATTATCACCCCCTAGAGTAACCTAAAACACTCCGCTCTTCCAACTGAAAGAGAATCATTAAAAGATGAAAAGTAAGAGAAAGTGGATTATAGAGCCATTACTGAGAAAAAAGAAAAGAATACCAGAATCTCCTGTAAGTCACAAACATCACCTCATAGGTTCATAGGTTCATAGGTTTATACTAGGCTATCTGCCCTAAGGCATTTATAAGCCTAGCCCAAATTATATGTAACCATACCCCCCTTATAAAAAAAATACTGTGCCCATTAGTTTGTTGTGCCTCTGTCCAGCAGTGACCCAGAGATGATTCCCGGGGTAAACCTACGATCTCCCATCCACAGGTCTAGATTTCTCTTGAACAGAGTCAGCGCAAAAAACTCCTGAAGAATAGCAAAGATTCTGTTTTACACTTAAAAAAGGAGTGGCTGAAGTATGGCTAGCTGTCATCACAGATAAACCTTCAGACTTATTCACAATGGACAGAGATTTCTTAAACTTTCTTTTAGGAGGTTTGGGAGAAAAAAAAATCAGACAGTTCTGGACAATGATGAAAGGAAATGCCGCAAGACAATGATAATTCTCCTATAGGCAGTACTTCTGAGAAATAAAAGCTCTCCAGGGTCTTCCTGAGCTTTTGTCTGGCTGTGTTGATAAACTATAAACACATTTTACAGTAAGCATCATGCTAAGATCCTAATTATTTCAAAACATGGGCGTTGACATCTTGTGCTTTTTAAAGATAGGCCTAAGCTCAGGATCAGAGGAAATGCAAAAAAAAAAGAGAGGTACTGCGTAAAGGATAGGAATACTGGCTATCACTTGCAAAAAAAGGGTAAAGGAAAGAAAACATAAGTCACACACACAACAACTCTTCTCCAAAAATCTTTTCAAAATCTCATAAGACTCTGTTAAGTACAAAAAGACAGCCTGGAGCCATTTCTACTGTTATGATGCTTTTGTACTGCAAAGAAGAACTAAGAGGAAGATTAGACCAGGATGAGGCAGGGGGTGTCTGTCAGTCTGGAAAAGTTTTATCTACTAAGCATTCCTAATACTTGCAGAGTAAGCCATACTGATTACAGAAAATGGACCTCTTTTTATCAGATCAACTTGCTGTGTATCTGGTGGCATAAGAGTATAGCTGATCCACAAACTTCCTATTAGGGTTATGCAGCAAACATCCAACTAATCAGCTTCTAACTTAAATGTATTATCAAAATTAAAATCTAAAATAAACTTTCACTGTCTATATTTCCTGGCAGATATGCAATGCAAAGTCAGCAATGTTATGGAGAGCATAAAAGGTTTTCTAACAACATTAAAAGCAGACTTTTTATGGCAAAATATATTCCAGATTCCGTAAAAAATACAAACACCTAGAATTAATATTTTTCCCACCACAGTCTTTAGTGGTACACTCAATAACAAAAACTTGCAATCAAATTCACAGAAAGAATCAATACCTGATTAATTCTTTAAACTTCATCCTACTCTGCAAAAGTCTTAAATTATTATGAGGTAGCTGGAAGAAAAAAGAGGAAACACTTGAAGAAGAAAACTCTCACCCAAGTTTTAACTAAAAATGATATTCTATAGCCTCTTATAACACATAAACCTCTTACTGAAGATGGTTAACAGAAGTAAATGGGCCAAATCTGACAACCTCTGGTAAAATTATACAAGAGCATAATAGCTCTGTAAATAACATGCAAATGATATGTTTCCCTGCAGTTCCAACTCAAAGCAGTTCCGTTTTAATAGCAAGCAGCCTAAAATTTCTAACAAAAATAAAAAAATCAATGAATGGCACAGCAAGTATTTGCTTTTACACATTTCACATATTATTTTCCTTATCCTCCCACTAAGACAGACTGACGAAAAGGTCTGAGGCTTGCAGAAAATGTCAGACTGATATTTCAAAATAAAAGCAAAGTATTCCAAGATTTGATGCACCAAGGAACATGAGCATGTTTTTTATCCATAACAAACCATATGTTTTGTATCTCTGAATGAATGAAAACACTCACAAATAAATCAATTTTTTCCAAGTTTAGCAGAAACCATAGCAATCTGCGGTTTACTTGGACAATGAATTTAAAATTTTTGGACAACATTATCAGAAAATCTACATATTTCCTCCAGATATATAAATTAATGGGATGATTTATAGGGCACTGATCAAACTGATTTACCTAAGACTGACAGCAATGTAAGGGAAAGCAGATTCCATTAAAAATCACCTACATCTTCAGGTTCAGAAAAAATGGGAGGGCATGCTTTTCAACCACTCCACATTTGGTGGAGCATTCCGATATCAGATCCTAAAAAAATATCTGTTCTTTGGGGTCCCCTTCAGTTGATCGAACTTTTAAAAGTTCAAAGCACATATGGTCGAGACCATATGAATGAACTTTTAAAAGTTTTAACGGTCTGAATGGAGATTCCTGTACAGTGCAGCATGGGAAGATTTCCCTTTTCTGCAATGTAGTGCGATCTTGGACTTGGATATTTAAGTAGCGGGGAGTGTGGGGGTGCAGGGGGCTTGCCCACCTGCTACAAATGTTTAGTTTTTTTTTTTTTGTTTTTTTTTTTTAAATGTTCAAACTTTTAAATGTTCGTTGTTATGGTCTCAGCCATATGCGCTTCAAACATTTAAAAGTTCGATCAACTGAAGTAGATGTGCTCTTTAACTCTGCTTTGATCACAGATAGTTTTGATTTCAGCTCTCTCTCTGGTTCAGATTTACAGCCAAAGGTCGAACACCTGCTTGGAGCTTGGCACTGACAGAGACCAATAGCACACAGTGCTAGATTTGTTGTGTCACCAATGTGTGCTAAAATGGTATCACTGAGTGCTTGGGCACTAATTTGGAAGTTCTGTGATAAGGAATTTGAACACTAAGTGACTACTGGTGTGTCTTTTTGCAACTACTGAGTAAGCCTGGTTGATGAGGCACTGGATAAAAAAAAACAGTGTTCACCTTTCCTTGACTTTGTGATGAAAGATGCAAGAGAGGTAGTTTTTGTTGTTTCTACTACATGGACATATTCTGTAAAGTGTGAGGTCTGTCTGCATTAATCTTTGGTTGGCTATCCTGTGGTTAATTTCTTGTATGACCTATAAAGAAAAGGTGTCATGCACTGCTTTTAAAGTAATTGTATTCTTTTTGTGTGAAAAGCTAACTGTTCATTCAGCTACTTGCTAGTGTGATTCTTTGCTGAAATATTGAAGGGTATCTTTAGTGAAAAAGTAGAAATA
Organism: Protopterus annectens; assembly: GCF_019279795.1. Lineage (NCBI taxonomy): Eukaryota > Metazoa > Chordata > Ceratodontiformes > Protopteridae > Protopterus > Protopterus annectens. The sequence goes on along the minus strand of NC_056728.1, from coordinate 1,620,960,205 downwards.
GCAGCTTATAGTTCATTCCAGGTTTTATGTGTTTTCTTAACTAGTGAAACAAGCCAGAGTAAACATATAGGAAACATACAGTAAAATGAACATGCTGCATGACTACTAGTAGCAGTACATCATATGTTTTAAGGTTTTGACAGAATAGAATTTTTTTATTATTTGAAATAAATTTATACAATTTTAGAAGCATATCTTAATACACATCAGGGCCTCAGAAACGTTGTTTCAGTAAAGACAAATATACATAAAATGTTAGCCTGTTACTGATCTATATATTTAGCAATACATTGTTTATACTTTTTAGTAGTTCAACAATGGCTTGGTTTGGAGGCTAAATGGCTGAAATATGCAGCAACAGAAAGCATTTATTGTGTGCACTATAAACATGTTTTTGATTTTAAATTAACAGCAGTATGGTCAGGTAACATGAATGGCCTGATTGCTTGTACTCTGCATAGAGAATCTTATAAATCCATCATTGAACAACTAACAGATGCCCCGCTTGTAAAAGTTAAGCAGCTACATACATTTACATGTCATACTTGTACTGATGGTTAATAATCCGCAGTGGTGCAGTGGTAGCATTGTTGCCTCACAGCAAGAGGTTCTTCCATTCGATTCTCAGCTAGTGTGCGGGGAGTGCCTTCTGTGTGGAGTCTGCATGTCCTCCCTGCGGGTCGAGTGGCGTTCCAAAAGACGTGTGAATGGGCGTGCCTTCGTTGAAGGTTGGGCATCGAGCTGGCAACTCGGCACCGTGAAAATATACTGCCAATCATTAGCAGACCGGAGTTCCGCTGTGGCAACCCCTAACCGGGAAAAGCCAAAAGACAACAACAACAGCTTGTACAGGTGGTTACTGACTGCAAGAGTAACCACTTAGCTGTGTTTTTACTGTCAATGAAGTGTGCATGTTTAAGTCTTAAATGTCACAGCACAGTAAGGATGTATTTCTGGATTAGCTGTGTAGCTGCATCTAACACCAAAAGGGTCCAAATTTTACACATCATGTTGCCCTAAAGTACAGATTTATAAATTACATCCTCTCCCCCAGGGGTGTAAATTTGCACATAAGAAAATTTTAATTGCGACCACTTTGCATTCTCTGCTATGATTTTTACTGGTACAGGGCTATCATTTTAAAAACTGAGTCTGAGAGCTATGTAGGAGGAAAAATGCCTCCTTCCCCAAAAATCATCTTTCTATAGAGAACAATAAAAAAACCTACACACTTTGTGAGAAAATTTAGCCTCCAGCTCAACTTTTCCCCAAACTCCATATTCTTGACTTTGCAGACAAACATTATTTTAAGTAAAGTCATTCAACACAAAAGAAAGCCTGGAATGTAGAAATAAGAAATAGGCTTTGTTGCAATTGTCAGCTAAATAAGAAGCCTTTATCATAAGTTCATAGAAGGTTACTAGGCTACTCGGCCAAGGGCCTTTATAAGCCTAGTCATGTTATACCCTGTTACCATACTGACCAAGTTGTATGGTTTATATTTGCAGAGTGAGTCTATGATCAGCACCAACTGCCCTTATCCAAGAGGGACATAGGTGACACCTCCACGCTAAATTCATGGTCTTCCATCTAGTTGTCCAAGTTACACTTAAATAGAATCATTGAGGAGCTCTGGCGGCTCTGTTTTAAGTGAATTGGGAGTTTGTTTCAGAGGAGTGGCAATCTCTGGGAGATAAATCTGTTTCTCCAGCATGTCCTGCTAATGTCGCAGGCTAGGTTAAGATCCCTAGAGTGAGTGAATCTTGTCCCATTTGACTTATGGATGTGCAGCATTTCCATTAGGGTAGGGTCAGAGACTGTTCTGTAGGCCAGGCACAAATTGCCTCTCAGCAGCCTATAAGATACAGAGCACAGTGACAAGGCCTTCAGTCTGTTCATGCAGGTCATGTGTTGAGGGCCCCAAATTTTCTTGGTGAGAAACCTCTGAGGTCTCTCTAGGTGCTGCAGGTGTCTGGTGAGGTACATGCAGAAGGGAGCATTGTATTCTATTAGTGGTCTAATAATGGATGAGTACAGGGGAGTTATAGGTTCATAGGTTCGTACTAGGCTATCTGCCCTAGGGCATTTATAAGCCTAGCCAGAGTGTGTGTGGCTTTCACCACCACTCAGGATGAGAATACTATGCCCTTTTAGGGTTTAGTTTACTGTGCCTCTGTCTAGTAGTGACACAGAGATGACCCCCGGGGTAAACCTATGATCTCCCATCCACTCGTCGAGATTTCTCTTGAATAGAGTCAGTGAGGGGCTCTGCCTAACATGGACTGGGATTCTGTTCCAGAGTGTAGGGAGCCTCTGGGTTATGAATCTGTCCCTCCAGCACGTCCTATTTATTTCTGTGTTGAGGTTTAAGTCTCTTGTTCTCATGGCTCTGATGGATTTGGATTTTCTGAGGTGGAGCATGTCCATTAATTCTGGATTGGACATGGCCTTGTACGTCAGGCACAGATCACCTCTGAGTAGGCGGTATGCGACTGAATAGAGCTGGAGTTTTTTCAGTCGGGCAGCATATGACATATGTTTAAGACCCTTTATCCTCTGGTGTGGAACGTTTGGGGTCTTTCCAACTGCTGCAGGTGTCGGGTGAGATACATCCCAAATGGGGCACTGTACTCAATCATTGGCCTGATAAGAGAAGAGTACAGGGGCACAATGACCTCTCTTGATCTAGATGTGAAACCCTTCATGATAAGGTGGGCAATATAGAAGGTCTTCCTAACCACTTTGGCAATGTGAGTGTCAAATGAGAGGTTACTGTCAACCTGGGTGCCTAGGTCCCTGATTACCTCTTCCGTACTTAATGGATTACCACCTATGTGGTAATTTGTCGGTACCTTGTTTTTCCCAAAGGGTATGACTATACATTTTTTGGCGTTCAGCTTAAGGCCATGGCTCTGGCACCAATTATCCGTTTCTATGAGGCCTCTCTGAAGGATGTTTGTGTCCGCTGGAGTATCAATTATGGCGCCCAGTTTGCAGTCATCTGCGAACTTTGTCAGCCACAATCCTCCTATGTTTGCCTGTACCTCGGAAAAATAAATGCCGAACAAGAGGGGTCTCAGGACTGAGCCCTGTGGGACACTGCTTGTGACTGGCTTAGAGTCTGACATAGCTCCAGCAACTCTGACCCTGTGGGTTCTGTCCTTGAGCCAGTTTGCAACCCATCTTGTGACCTATGGGTTTACATTTAAGCTGGTGAGTTTGTCTATGATGCCCGAGTGGGGTATTGTGTCAAAGGCTTTTGCAAGGTCAAGGTAGGCTGTGTGAACTGCCTTACCCTCATCAATGGCCTTAGTGACTGTTTCAAAAAAGTCGACCAAGTTCAAAAGGCAGGATCTGCCCTTGACAAAGCCAAACTGGGTAGGATCCAATGTCTGTAGGTCCCCAATGTCTTTGTTTATGAGTTCCAAAATGATCCTCTCCATAGCTTTGCAGACCAGGCTCGTCAAGCTTATGGGGCGTTAATTTCCAGGGTCCGTACAAGCACCGCCTTTGTGAAGTGGGACCAGTGTTGCCGTACGCCACTCTTTGGGTACGTATCCTGTAGTAAGGCTAAGATTAAACAGCAGCCTTATGTGTGGGTTTAGTTCGTCTTGGAGTTCACGTAGCACACAGCTCGGGACACCATCTGGTCCCATTGATGCTGTGTTTTTAGCTTTAGAGAGGGCGGCTCTCACCTGGGCATCTGAGATGTTAGGGAGGCTACACTCTGCTGGGATAGTTATTTCTCCTTTTGGGGGGGAGGGGGAGGAGAAATTTGCACTGAACCTGTCTGCCAGAATGTTGGCAATGTCAGTGGGTTCAGTGTATTTTGTGTCATTTTGGACTAACTCAGAGCATATCTGGGAGTTTCCACCCAGGTTTCTAACATAGCTAAAGAAGGCCTTGCGATTGTCTTTTGTGTCTTTTGTGATATTTCTCTCAAAGTTGGCCTTGGATGATTTTATGAGTGATCATAGTTTTTTGCTAGTACTGATCAGAGATGCCTTCCCTTTTAGGGATTTTGCTCTGTCATGTAGTAGCTTCCTCCTCCTGTTGTAAAGTTTGTTTATGGCTGGGGTCCACCAGACCGGGCGCCTGCCTTTGGGGGAATGGGTCTTGGTTATATTTGGGATTGCATGATCCATGCATTCTTGAAGGTGCCCATAGAAGGCATTTGCAAAGGATTCAGCAGTGTGGGTTGTGGTTTCTACTGGCCCAGGGGCCTTGAAGGATACCACTTCAGTCTTAAGAAGTGTGAAGTTGGCTTTTGAGAAGTTCTTCACTGTGGTCTTTTGTGCAGGGGGTGGGGGTGGGATGTGGATTTCCAGTGAGATTAATTTATGGTCTGATCTTACCAAAGAGGGATATACTTCCGGTGTGGAACATTTTGTCCCCATGTTTGTGATGATCAGGTCTAGTATATTGTCTCCTCTTGTGGGAATGGTGACTAGTTGTTCCATTGCATTTGAGTTTATGAATTCTAGGAACCTTTGGGCTAGGGTGTTGGGGATTGAGTAATGTTCCCAGTCTATGTTTGGGTAGTTGAAGTCTCCCAAAATGATGGTACTTGGAGAGACATTCATACTCTCCAGTGTCTTCAGGAAGGCTGTGTGGGGATCCTGAGTTTGAGAGGGTGGTCTGTAGCATGCTACAAACTGTAAGGCAGTTTTGCCTATGGTTAGTTGCACCTGGATAGTCTCCGATGCTTCGTGCATTGCCACTAACCTGGAGGTGTGGGTATCTTTGATGAAAATGGATACTCCCCCTCCTTTTGTGGTTCAGTCCAAGTTTTGGGGCCAGAAAGCATGATATGAGGTAAAACCTGATAGTGCTGGGGTGCTCTCAGGAGCCTTGAACCAGGTTTCAGTCACTGCACAGACATCGATGTTCTCCATACTGAGGAGGGCTTCGAGGGCGTGCATCTTGAGGTTTAGACTTCTGGCATTGAGCAGCATTACCCTTAGTTTTTTTCCACTTGTGTTTTCTAAGGAGGTAGGTTTGTCATTTGAGCCTTGCCTAAAAAAGGCACTACGGGGGTGGCAAGAGCCTTGGCCAATATCCGGAAGCCCAGGGGTGACAGGTGCAAGCCATCCCTTGCAAAGCAACATGGCTTGTCAAGCATGTCATCCCAAGCAGACAGACATTGGATCCCCTTAGAATGACACCAGTAATTAAGCCATTTGTTAAAACTGATCATTTTGTCTTTGTACTGTGGCATCATTCTTGGTGAGGGTAAGATGCTGCTCAGAGTCAGGGTCATACCGGCCTGGGCTACATAATCAGAGAGCTCCTCTATGTCTCTTTTCATGTAGTCCAGGGAGGTACGTCTCAGGTCGTTCACACCGGCATGTACAATGACTGAGTCATATTTGTACTTGCTGTGGAGTGACCTGAGTGCTTGTGTTATGTGGCGGATTCTAGCTCCCAACAGGCAGCTTACTGTGACCTTTTCTTTGTTCAGTCTGGTGAGCGAGACGTCAGTGTGTCTGACTATGGAGTCACCTATTACAAGTGTGTCTGGCATGTTGTTTGGCCTTAAGGGCTGTGACTGTTTAGCACACTGACTTTGTGAACTATGTGTTGCATGTGCTATGTCTTGAGGTGGTGGTTGCTTGGATGTCTGCTTTGGAGGCCTCTGTTGTTTTGGTAGATTTTTAATCAGCGTCTCCGAGTATGTTTTTGTGTGTTTATGTGTTTGGTTTGCAGTTGTGATAGTTCTATGTGAGACTGGGTTTGTGGTGTGCGTGGTTACCTTCTCCTCCTGACTGGTCTTGCCAGTACTGAATTGAGAGAGCTCAGCCTCCAATTTGGCTATATAATTGCATCTCTCGCATATATTTGTATTTGTTGGGAGGAGGAGAGGGTTGTCTGTGTACATGAGGCAATTGTAACATTGCCTCAAGATTCCCAGATTCACCAGCTGAACAGGAGAGGATGCCAGCAACTGACCCTTCGACATGCTAGAAATAGTGAAAAAGATTGCTGTGTAACTGAGTCAGAAAGGACCTATAGGGAAATGGGTACTCAACAGAATTTAGGTGAATGAAGTACTTTCTTTTGTTTAAGAGTGCTTTACCTGTGTAAAAATGCTTTAGGAGCAAGTGCTGAGCTTTTCAGATAGAGTATAGGCTGTTTAGATTGCAAGTAGAACAGTTCTAAGGGAAAAATTGAAGAGCAGACTTGGCAGAGCCAGAAAAAGTTTAACCTTGTTTAACCAAGTTTAACCTTGTTTAACCGGCGCTGCGCTATGCGCACGACCGCGCAAAGCCGTGCAAACGTGGATTTTAAGCAGTGAACTACAAAAGAGCTAGGAATGGTCCCAAACAACGAAGTACTACAGCTTCTTGTGCAGAGGTCACTTCCCCCAAGGACAGGTAGGCTGCTCAAGGCTCCCCACTCCCACTGGTGAGCAAAGAAACTTCCTTCTATCCAAGTAAGGTAATGGACAACACAGGAACTACACCACAGCCCAGAATACAGCAATGCCTGTATACTGGTCTAAACTAGTCGAGGAAGGCGGGAAAACAAGGATTATATTTTTGTTTTTTTGGTAGAAACACACAGAAAATGCAGAGCAGTGATAAATTAGTTACACAGGCTAGCACACTTTAGTGGGCAGCCTCCACAGTTAAATTAAACAAACAAACAAGCAAACTTTCGATTAAATTCGACTAAATGTACCTTTAAGTGCAGATTTTAAAACATCCTTATTTCTGGATACGATGCCCTTACTTATGAGATGTGCAACACAGAAGGCCTCTCTTTCCACTGTGGACACATGATGTTCCCAAATCTCTCATCACAGGTTTTTGAGCTAAGGGAGGGGGTACTGTTAATATTGTAATTTGCATGGACTTCCCCTTTTCAGAAAGGAATGACAATGCATTTTTATTGCGTTTAATTTAAGCCCTTTTTGTAGTATGTCAGCATCACTGGGGGACACAATGATTCCAACTAGTTTGCAGTCGTTGGCAAACTTGATAAGCCACAGGCCATCTATATTTGCCTGGACTTCTGAGAAATAGATTCTAAACAGTAGGGGGTCCAGCACAGATCCTTGTGGTACACCACTGGTAACTGGTCTGCTGGTAGAGGTGGAAGCCCCAACTCTGACTGAATGCATTCTGCCAGTGAGCCAGATGGCAACCCATCTAGTGACATATGGGTTAATTCCCAGCTGGGTGAGTTTCTCAATGATGCTTGAGAGGGGCATTGTGTCAAAAGCCTTGGCTAAGTCAAGACTGGCTGCATGTACTGTTTTGCCTTCATGCAGGGCTTTGGGGACATTCTCGAAGAAGTCCACCAGGTTTAATAAGCATGATTTACCCTTAAAAAAGCCAAATTGGGTCAGGTCAAGAGTATGAAGGTCACCTATGTATTTGTTGATACGGTCCACAATGATTCTCTCCATAGCCTTGCAGATAAGGCTGGTTAGGCTTACGGGTCTATAGTCCCCAGGGTTGGTTGATGTGCAAGGGAATTATTGTTGCTGCCTTCCACTCTCCTGGGACAAAGCCAGTACTTAGACTGTGGTTGAGGAGAATAATAAGTGGTTCTGCTAGGTCCTGTTTTAGACCACTTAGCAGGCAGCCTGGGATGTTATCCAGTCCCCCATAGAAGCTGTGTTTTTGGCCAAGGAAAGTGCAGTTATGACCTGCTCTTTGGAGATACTTAGTAGAGGACTAGTGACAGGTATGCTTTGGGGTATGTCTGGTGGGTACATGGAGGTGAGGTTTGTGCCAAATCTGTTCTGCTAGCAGGTTGGTGATGTCCTCAGGGTTAGTATGAGCGGTACTGTCCATTACTAGTTTAGCACAAAGCTAGGCCTTCCCTATTAGATTTCTGATGTAGCTAAAGAATGCCTTGTGATTATCCTTAGCTAGGGGTGGTAGTTTAGCTTCATAATTAGCTTTAGATGACTTTACAAGATATCTAATTTGCTTGCTCAAGCTGTGGAGGGTGTCCTTCCTCTGCTGAGTCAGTTCCCTCCTGTTCTTAGATATTAATTTCTTCCTCTTGTTTTATAAACTATTTATGTTTGATGTCCACCAAAGTGGCTTGTTTTTTTTTTTTTTTGTGAGGACCTAGTTTTGCTCCATTCAGGTACTGCTGAGTCTATACAGTTGTATAAATGTTTACACAGAACATTTGTGTACACCTCTGTGTAAGAATCATTGTTGACAGTGGTAGCAGGGGGTTTGAAACTATTTATGCCATTGGTTAAGAAGCTACAGTTTGCTTTGGAGAAGTTTTTCATCCTTTTTCCTCTGGGGGGGGGGCAAGTATGATTGTTACTTTGAACAATACTGATTTATGATCAGACTTTATCAGGGATAGCAACACACAAGGGTTAGTGCAGATACACCCCCTATGCTGGTGAGTACTAAGTCCAGGACATTCAAGTCCCTTGTGGGGGTACAGGCTATCTATTCCACAGCATCTGTAATAACAAGTCTGGGAAACTTAGGGTGGGCATGTTTGTGCTCATATATGACTCCCAGTTGACGGAAGGATAGTTGAAATCACCTATGACCAAGGCGTTTGACTGTACAGTGAGTGACTCAAGTAGGTCCAGGTAAGCAGAATGGTTCTTGTGGTTCATAGTGGGGGACCTATAGCTAATAATGATATGGAAGGGGGTTTTTCCTACAGTTAGTTGGACTTGGAGCAGTTCTAGGGAGTCATGCTGTTTGATCAATCTTGAGGTGTATTCATCTTTAATGAAGATAGATACACCTCTGCCTTTGGTTCTTTCACGCTCTATTGAGGTCTGAACGTGTAGAAGGCATTTCAGCCTTGCATGGCCAGAGTGCTCTCTGCGGCCTTGAGCCATGTCTCTATGACTGCACAGACGTTGGCATCTTTCAAGGTAAGGAGTGCTTCCAGTGAGTGCAGTTTCCAATTTAGACTCCTAGCATTAAGCTTATCATATATGTGTAGAAGGCATTTCAGCCTTGCATGGCCAGAGTGCTCTCTGCAGCCTTGAGTCATGTCTCTGTGACTGCACAGACATTGGCATCTTTCAAGGTAAGGAGTGCTTCCAGTGAGTGCAGTTTCCAATTTAGACTCTAGCATTAAGCTTATCATATATTCTGGACTACTTACTCTTCCTTCTCTCAAGACATGCTTTCAAAAACTTCCTGGAAAGAAGCTGCCACAAAAACAGAGGTCACAACAAATGAAATGCTTACATAAATTAATTCAAGGCAAAGATATAAAAACAATAACAAGGGACTGATGCTCACATTTTAGAATGTCTAAACAGCAAAAAAGAAACTGTATCCAAATATACTTGCAGTGTATCTACAGCAACTCTGTAACATTTATTCATATGCTTAAAAAAATAACACTGGCTCTTTTAAATTAAAGCAGTAACACAACAGTTCTACTGTAGTGAAACTTCTGAAAGGATTTACATAAACACTCCTCATTATATATAAGCAACATAGCGTACCAACAGAAATTATCATAAACTAAACAGATTGCACTTAGCCACTGTGGGGGGAATGGAAGGAGTAGACAACAAATTATAAAAAATATAAAGCGCTGGCACAGACGTGTACACCTAATGACTTTCTATGGCTTACTGCTTTTTGCACTTCTATTGCCTGTTGTTATTTAATGGAAACACACTGTAGATGTAAACAGTCCCTTATCCACTGTCTTACAACTCTGCCTGGCTAGTTTGGGAATCAACACAGTTAATATAACAATTACAATCAATACCAAAAAACATATGGAAAGAAATACAGGTGCCCTTTCACTCTAGTGGAAAAATTGTGGTATCCACTTTTGAACATGAGCACTTCAAATATTCTGTATTTAATGATGCACCCAAGCATACAGAAAGATCTAAGCATACTACACCCCCCCCCCGCAAAAGACTTTATGACTTGAAGTAATCCCGACAAAGCCAGAGAATACTAAGCTAGGCAAGGTTAACCCCCCCCCCCCCTCCAGTTCTGCTTCAGTTCCTTGTCATGCATTAAGTGTCTGTGTGGATGCTTCTTTAGAACATTTCTTAATAATAAAGTTACAATCACATGTTGTCTTCCACTCTAGGTGTCCATCTTGGGTGGGAATTCAGGGTAGGAAAACAGACTCAATATTTTAGTCACTGTTTAACTATGATGGCAGGAAGCATTTCCTTTTAAATTAATAATAACTACAGTGGATACTGCAATCTGCTTACAGCAACAATCTAATTCTGACCAAAGATATTAACCAAAAAAGAAAAACTTAATTCATGGTAACTTTCCAGGAAAAAAAGCACACATGTCACTGCAACTTCTCATCCTAGAAACTTGTTGAGACATATGATCACATTCCATTTATATAAATAATGTCTGCCTGTAAACTCCTGCCAGTATTACAGTGATAAAATATGTTTGCCTGTAGTTCAAACAACCTGGACTGCTTTTACAGACCTTGTCCATACCTCTCAACCATATTGAATTCCTCTGTATTTCATGATTTTGAAGGCAAGATAATGGGGTGCCATGATTTCACGAGTGCCCCCTTTAAATTCAGATTTTTTTTTTTTATTTATAATTGTTTCATAGCCACTGACATCATAATTTGTTTACAGCTGCAGCTTGCCCACAACTTGCGAAGGCTGCCAACCCAAAGGGATGCAGTGTCAACAGCTAAACTTCTGTGGTGTACACCTTCAGTTTTTCAGTCCTTGTTATTTTAATGAGGCTGTTGATATTGTCGGTATTAAGTGCAAACAACAAACTTGAATGTCAGTCTTATACTGGCTGGTGCACAGGAGGCACTTCATGCTCCCATTCTAATCTAGATCTGTTCACGTGCTATTGTTTGGAAACATGCGAGCCCGTTAAATAAATGCATTATTTTTAATCTGGCAGCTGGTGCAAAGAACTGAAGTGCTGTTAACGAGCTGCTTCCTGTGGTTCAGGGTTTGATATCCTCAGCCTCAAATGCCTCAACTGAATAACTAAGCAATTAACAAGGCAGTGCTCCTGGGAGGAGCCTGAAAAAAGACCATAACTGCCCATGTTCTAGTACCCTGGTTAACAAATGAAATAAAATACCATATCATTCTATAGCTATGTGCCAATGCGAGACTTATGCTGTTCTTTCTTCTTTACCACTTTGTCTTCTTCTACCTCTTCATTAAAAAATGCAAGTAATGGATGTATTTATAACTCTGGCTGAATTTCTTCTCTGCCTGCCCTGTATGTATTAAAGCAAAGAAACTGATTAAGTTGGTGATGGTGAGTGACAGCTGTCTGGCACTGTGACGGATGACTGAATCTCTGTCCATTCTTATGGTTCTGTGTGAGATTCTTTACCTAAGATGAGGCCACCATGTAAGCCATAGCATATACATTTTTTTAATGGGCAGCATTTTCTCAGACAGAAATACATATGCTCATACTCCAGAAATAGATAATTCACACTTATACTGAGTGAAGAAAATGACTGCAGCCAGAATTTCTGAAACTGCATATCAACTTACAGAATATAGCCCACCCCCCCAAAAAAAATAAAAACTTTCAACTGCTCTGAAAGAGAGCATGACCCAATAAATAATAATTCTGAGATTTTTGTACGAAGACGAAGCTAGCAATGCCAGTAATGGCTCTCACAACATATACCCAGCTCTATACAGTCTCAAAAGATGTAACAGTATGATGAATCATTTTATGTAGCTGACAAAAGTTCAACATATTAAGATACTATGAGCTGTATGCTCAGTGGTCCACTTGACACACTACACATATGCAGATAAAATCTCACTGTTGGCTGCAGAATGAACATGTGTAGTTATGATGAACTCTCAGAAGTCAGCCATCTATCTAAGAAGGTGCATTAACTACTGACTTCTTCAGGGACATAAACAGTGGCAGTTTGCAATGGCAGTGGCTCTACTATGCACTTAATCTTGGTGCTGAAGACCAGAAGGCTGTGAGCACTATTCCCAGTCCAGATGGCTGGACTGCTGGCACTGTAGGGCAGGTTTTGGTGGGTGATGCACTCCTAACTGTGCTGCCCTTCAGATTAGACTTTAAACTAAGGACCTAACTGCCTGAGTTGGCAGTAGCTCATGTAGAAATAAAAGATCTTACAGAACCTATTGAAAAGAGTAGGGATCCTTTATATATATATATATATATATATATATATATATATATATATATATATATATATACACACACACACACACACATATATATATATATATATATATATATATATATATATAAACTATTTACATATTTACAAATATTCACCCATTACAGCTAATCCAGAAGAGGTTGTGCAGAGCTAATGTGTGGGTTCACAGGCTATAAGGTGGATGGCAGTTGTAAAGTGATATCCCAGTCAGAGAGGCATTTACTGAAATATAGTCTCCTAGTGGAAGGTTTATGAGAGGACATAAGGATATGAGTCACAGAGGGTGAGAAGTCATGAAGTCTGACTAGGGCTGGAACTGGAGCAGCCACACTGTCAAATTGAGGGTGTGTAAGGAGGGATGAAGTGAGCCTGACATGTGAGTCAAGAGATCTGGAAAGGCATAAAGGAGACCCAGAGGCCAATCGTGAACAAGTGCGTCTCTCGGTGATCCTAAGGAGGGGGGATGAGGGAGAAGTAGCTGCTGCATTTGGCATTGATCGGGCTGGCAAAGAGATCGCAGCAAGGCTGTCCCCATCTGCAGAAAATCTGCTCCGCTATTTCCTGTTTCAGAGACCACTCTGAGGCATCAGGATTGCCCAGCTGAGCTTGTCGGCTATCACGTTGGTTGTCTCTGTAATGTGCATTGCCATCAGAAAATGCTGGGAAGATATCGTCCATTTCCAAACTTGAACGGCCTCTCGACAGAGTGGGTAAGATCTGGTTCTGCCCTGTTTGTTGATATACCATACTACCGACATGTTGTCTGATTGTATTGCAATAGTCCCCAGAGGCAGAAGGTCGTTAAGTGCTTGCAACACCAGGAGCATCACCCTCATCTCTAGAATGTTGATATGCAGGTGAGCCTCGTGATCCTGCCATGTGCCTTGGACAGATAATCCCCCCCACCCTATCTGTGAGGCATCCGTGCTCACAGTGGAAACAGGTTGGCGAGGAAGAAATGAAGTGCCCGTGGTTAACTGATTGGGCAGAGTCCACCAAATGAGGTCCTTCTTGCAAGAGTCTGTCAGCAGTATGTGATGAGATAATGGTAGGTGCTGAAAGGACCATTGGGACGACAGGAGCCACTGAAGAATACTCATGTGTAGTCTGGCTAGTGGCACTAGTAATATAGTGGAAGCCATGGTTCCTAGAAGCTGCAGAATAGTCTTGGCTTTGACCTTTCATAAGGGGAGAAGACGATGAATTTGAAGAACCAGATTCCGTGCCCTTTCTACAGGAAGACGAGCCAACATGTCTGCTGTGTCTATCTCTGCGCCTGTAAAAATCAAAGATTGAGAGGGCAATAAGGCAGATTTTTCCCAGTTTACAGAAATTCCCAACTGGGCACAAAGCTGAATGGTAGCATCCCCGGTCTGAAGAAGTAGATGCCTGGTGGGGGTGGTCAAGAGCCAGTCGTCCAGATACAGAAACACCTGGAATCCTTGACGTCTCAGTTGAGCTGTCACTACTGCCATACACTTGGTGAACACCCTGGGTCTGTGGTGAGACCAAAGGGCAGAGCTGGTAATGACTGGCTCCTAGCCATAAGTGTAGATGACTCCTTGACACCCTGTCCATTTTTATGTGGTAGTAGGTGTCTTGGAGATCTGTTGAGCACATCCAATTGTCTTTCCCTAATAACGGGAGTATAGACTGCAGTGTCACCATCCAAAACTTGTCCTTCTTTACTGATTCATTCAGTCTGCTGAGGTCCAAGATGGGCCTCCAGTCCCCTGTACATTTTGGCACTAAAAAGAATCTGGAGTAAGTTCCGGATCCTATTTGGTCTGTTGGGACGGTTTGGATGACTCTTTTTGACAGCAACTTGTTGACTTCCACAGTTGCCTGATCCCTGTGATTGGGTGTAACATCTGGCATCCTCTTGGGAACAAAAGGTGGAAGAGAAAAGGGTATGACATAACCTCTGGTAATAATTCTTTGTACCCATTTGTCCTGAGTGATACTTAGCCAGGCTTCTGGATACAAAGAAATGCGACCCCCGGCTGTCCCCAGAGAAGCACAGTCGGGGCTCACATCAGGAGCACTGGTAAAGTTGGCCCAGAAAGGAATCGCGACCTCCCTGGTTTTGCGGTCCGCCCCTGCCTCTAGGGCAACGTCTATACCATTTCCTCCTCCTTCCCCTGCCTCTGAAGGAGGAGTCACCCTGTGCATCCTGAAAAAAACTCTGGGACTTCTTGAACCACATTTTACTGCCCCCTGTCTAGAGGGTACAGTAAAACGTACTCCCACGGCAGAGAGTGTTTTTCCTTCTTGCTCGCTCTGGGTGAGAGTGTCCTCTACCTTGGGTCCAAACAATGAGAAACTGTCAAAGGGGGCATTTGTAAAAGTAGACTTGAACGGTTCCACAAAATTAGATAAATGCATCCAGGAATGATGCCTTAGGGAAATTCCTGAACCCGCTGCTCTACTCGCTCCATCGGCTGCATATGAGATAACTTCAAAGACGAGTTGATGACAGAGTTCAAGGTGGACAACTGGGCAGACACCTTGTCAGGGACTCCCTCAGTACATGTACCTTGTAGAGAATCTCCTAACTCCTTAAGGAGATCTCTCAAAAGCCTCATGAAGTGTGTAAGGTAGTTCAGCGATCTAAGGGTAAATGGTGCTGAAGAGAAGATACGCTTCCCGTATCTGTCCATCGTTCGAGACTCCTTATTTGGTGGATGAACAGAAGAAGACGTTTCTGCTAGCTCCTTCTTAGTGGCCGCCGCCACCACCATGGCATCTACGGGAACACCTTTAGACAAAAATTCCTTTTCTGGGGTGCAGAAAGAAACTTATTTAGTCTCCTGGGGACTGGCTCCATGGCATCAGGAGTATCCCACACCTTTCGACTACCTAGCTCCATTAGTTCGTCAAAGGGTGGAGACACCCAAGAGGCTGAATGTTGAGACCCGAAAGCCTTCAGGTACACTGACTCCTCATCAGAAGGGGTGACAGTGGGCGAGCCACACCTCTGCTTAAGGATTTCCATGATGTCTACGAAGGAGACATCATCAGAGGATGACTTGTGGGACCCTTCTGACTCCTCAAGGTCAGAGTTCAGAGACTCATCCTGGGAGTCTACATGCTTCCTCTTACATGTTCTCTTCCGTGGGGGCTCCTCTGAAGGATATTCCGGGGAGGTCTTGGAAGAGTGGAGGCCACTGGCCGGTGGCTCCTGAGGCTGCGGGTTTCTGCTGTCCAATTAGAGAGTAGGAGCTGAGACAGAAGTAGGTGCCCTAGGGGGAAGAGTGTCCATACCCCTGGTAGGAGCTGAAGATTGGGACAGCACACTCCTCATCATCTCAAATGCCAACCTCTCTAGCTCCAAAGACCTCCTCAGCTCTGAGGAGACCGAGGATGCTATCGGTTCCAGAGCCATCGGCACAAGGATAGACGTAGGATCCGAACTCACCCTCACTGATGTGCCGAGAGGGAGGCTCAGAACTGAAGAGGTTCAGTTCCAGGCGTCCCTGTTGGGGCTGACTGGAGAGCTTTGGCTCCTAGACACCACAGATGGCACCGAGAGTGTCAGAGCGGAACTTGGCTCCGAAACAGCCACAGGGGGAGCTGGATCTGAGGGTTCCACCAGCGGTACCAAACACTCCAGCTCCGAAAGGCCAGCATGGCTCAGAGGAGGAATGACCGAAGGGAGCTGAATGGACTCAATTGGCCCTGGAACCGAATGGGTCGGAGCCAACAACAATTTTGGTAAGGCAGACGACTTCAAACGTCTCAGCACTACCCTTTCCACATCTTCTTCTGATAAACTCCTGGAAGACCTGCAGGACAGAGTAGGAGCACGGGATCTCTGCAGTACTGGTGACTTCAATGTAGGGGAGACCAGTACAGGTTCCATAGACCGGCTCCATAAAATACTCTAACAGCTCGGCTCCGAGCTACTTGGCGCCAACCCTGTAATCACAGTACAACTCTCATTCAGCTCCGAACTCTGTGGAGCTGATGAGACAGTGGATTTATCAGACTTAGTAATTTTAAGAGGCCGCTCCAAGACACCAGCCGGTGCCAGGGATAGCCTCTTAGAGAACTTGGACTTTTCCTTTTTAGGTCCCTGAGATCTAGAAGAGGAGGAAGAGCTAGCCAGATCTTCCTCAAAGGAAGGTTTTAGGAGACCTTTTAGGATGAGCTTATTTTTTCTTTCTTGCTACACCCTAGCACTGAAAGAGTGGCAAAATAAGCAAGTTTCATGGGAAAGTGGATGGCCCCAAGATAGTAAACGCAGTTACTGTGACCATCCATTATAGACATCTTCTGTGAGCATTTTATGCATTTTTTAAAGCCAGATGGTTTATGGTCCTTGCTTTCCTTAGACATTCTCACAGAAGATGAGCTCACACACACACACACACACACACACACACACACACACACACACACACACACACACACACACACACACAGAAAGAGAAAGTGAAGACTAGGTCCTCTAACTTGAACGGGCCTAGCCCTACATGAACGATAAAGAGACACCATGAGGACTAGGTCCTCTAACTTAAACGGGCCTAGCCCGGGCAGGAATAAGGAATAGAAAACTAGGTCTTCTAACTAAAACAGACCTAGGGAAATAGAACAATAAGAAAGACTCGCACACACTCAAAACAGGAATAAAGTGTGAATTTTAGAATTTACTAAACCAGGTGACTAGAACCTTGTTCTGTTTGCAACACTAATAAAATTAGCAAGTGGAGATCCACAAAAAACTAAGACTTATGACTACTTAACAACACACACAGTCTAACTGAGCACAAAACACACCTACAATTACTAATATCTAATTATTAAACAAGAGAAACTGGCACACAGGATACCAAGTACTATAAAGCCAAAAGGCCAACTGTACTAAAATAAATTTTACACAAATGGCGTACTAATAAATGCTAACTATTCTAACTTGCAAACTACACGAACTATGACTATACAATGTTATATAACACTATTAAAGATAAGACAGGAGAATAATCCAAAGATTTTGAATAAATTTTGAATAAATTTGAAAAACTTAGCCAGAGCCAAGGAGAAGCACAACCGAACTCGTTGACACGGCAAACAAGATCTGGGGATTGTACTGCTGCACCATGGGATACCTACCTAGCCATGAGCCAACTGGAAGACTTCTAGCTTGTAAACAGGCTGAGTCGGAGCCGAGGATCGACTCCAATCTCATATGTAAGAATGAAGGCGAGATAGGACTACAAAACATCACTTGTTAAACAACGAGTGCTGACTTGAGAAACAGAAGAAACTAAATTACTCAATGCAGATTTTTCATCACAAGAGGAAGCTGATTCCAAAACATTTCTCAGATTTTCATAGTCAGGATAAATTTCAACATAAGAGCCTGACAGTTAAGAATTCTAAACCTTTAAGCTGCAGAGGCATATATATTTCCCAGACTTATCAACAGCTTTACCATCCTTAACATAAAGAAAAGATTTAGAACAACAAAGTGATTAGCAACCAGAGGGGAAGTTGTGGATAGTTATTAATAACACACTGAAGGATTTTACTTGAGAGGAGACGTAGGCAAGAGTCGAGTGCGATATGCTGATCCTCCCAATAGAACAAGGAGGTTTAAAATTACCTGATTTGAAGGGATAGTTTAGAGCTGCTCAGTTAAGGCTGTTATATACAACACAAGCAGAAATCTACAATTCAAAGTGGAAATGGATGATGATGAAGTGGGGGTAGTAGGAGGGGGCTGAAATTTAGCTGAGAAGGATAGCAAAGGAACCAAGATACTGGGAACAAATAATCAGAGAAAGAAAGGTAACAGAATGGGAAGAGGACAAGAAGAGATATGGATTGCAGGCTAGTGATTGCCTTCCCTATCAGGGACTGATATCAGAGTAAAGGGTTAGGGGAATCCTAAATGAAAGTGTAATTAGTTGACTCTAGAACAGAAGCTGCTGTTAAAAAAGGGATAATTAGTAGGGCATATAAAATATTGCACAATAACTAAATGAATCAATCAGAAGACATCAGAAAAGAATGGGAAGAGAAGTTAGATATGCACCTCACAAAGAAATAATGGGAGGGCATATATATGGGTCTCACATGTGCAACAAAATCTGGAAGATTTAGGATTTTTGCTTGGAAGTGTTTGCATAAATATGTTTATACCCCAAACAGACTCCAAAGAATTGTTTCTCAGGTAGATGGCAAATGTCGGTGGTGTGATGGGGAAGAAAGTGATAACTGGGAAACTTATGTTTTAGGATTGTAATAAACTGGCAGACTTTAAAAATTCCCTATGGATTACTCTGTTAGGAATACTGGATGAGCAAATGAGGGCAACTAAGGAAATTATTATTTTGAGCTGAGATACAGGATTTGAATTGCCTAGACATAATAAGGTCATTACGTTTAATTCTGGTGAATGCCAAAAAAAAAATTACTAGAAAATAGAAATTAAAATCTAAACCAACTATACTTGAAGTAGTGAATATTGTAACAGAGATAAAAGAGCAAGAAGTGGGATCTCTAGAAAAGGGTAGGAATAAATGACATAAAAATTGGAAATTGTGGGAACAGCACATGCTGTAAAATGTTTTGGAGGCATGAGGTTTAACAGAAGGCAGGAACTGAATAATTCATGTAATGTTGCTTTGATTAGGGGATATATAACAATATATGTGATGTATAATGTTTGTAAATGTGAACTTATTAATATGGTTTGCCTTTATATAAATGTAAGTTTGCTTATGACACAAGTGATAATGCAATAAAGGTGTTTTAAAAAAGTGATTAGCAGCAGTTGGATTCACTACATCTATAGCTTCTGAATCAGGACTGGAACTGGTAAATAAAAACTTGAAAGACTGAGAAATGTCATACAATTTATCTGATTTTTGAGAGCAGCAGGCTGACTGTTATGGAATCTGCAGGCTGTGGCAAAAAACATCCTCCAAATGTGACAAAACTAAACAGTTATGGCTACTGCTAATCAGCACAACAATGTTCCAGGTTCTGGAAATTCTGAGGGACTGAGAAGGAAAAAACTGCATCTGTCCTTTTATATTCATCTACAAGTTTCAATTCTTGAACTGCTTCAGGCAAATAGGAATCCCTTTTCTTTTACCAGAAACAGCCTTACAAGAAGGGTCGAGAGCCTGCACAAGACTCACAGACAAGCCTAATAAATTACTCCTCTCTAGCTGTCCAGAGTATCTGACACCAAAGATGATAAATATTTAGCTTTCTGCCTATTTTTGACACAAATTTCTGAAGAAACAGAATCAGTATTTCAGTTGAATTAATAGCTGAACATGAAGGGAAAACATTGATCCTTGTCTGACTGTCAAAGCAGTTTTTAAATGGCTATACCTTCTGTTACTTTCACCACACTAAGACCTTTCCAGACAGGGTCAATATCCGCTGTAATAGGGTTTTGGATACTTCTGTGGCTTTTATGAAATGAGTGGACTCTAGAAATATACTAGAATCAGCAAATTGATCATCTCTGCACATTTTCACCAAGCACTACAAATTAGAATCTCTAGGGCCAGGAAAGTATTTGCTAGAGCTATTTATTGTCCAGGGCTTCTGGAGGCTGATTCTTTATCCTCCTCCCCTCATTGTTTTTAAGCTTTGATATTCCACTTGTACAGCTCAGGCTACTGCAACAATGATCTACTGATGGACATATTACAGTCTGTAAGTAGACTAACCACAACAGCAGATGTTCAAATTGATCATTCTTGCAATAGGAATACCCTCCCTCCATAACATTTATTTTATTATTTTTTTTTATACCAGTGTGGATACTTTTTCTTTTTTCCTGTTTCCTAACATGTACTTAGCATGTAGGGCTCTAGTCTCCTTTACTCTATGGCAAGTAAGCTCTGAAGGTTTGGTGGCCTAGCCACTGACTTTATACAGCCCTCCTCAAGCTGCTCAGCAGTTAGGGTGTGTGAAAGTGTCCAGAAGCTTTGGAAGCTGGTCGGTTGTCATATCCTGGGCAGGATGTAACCATACAGCTTAGGCTATTCATTAGTGATCTATTCAAATATCTGCTGTTAATGGCATGTTTGCGTACACAACTGTACTTTCTTGTATACTGGAGAAGGAAGACTGAGGTGCTTCTCCATCACTTCCCCCATCACCTTCAAAGTACCCCAGATTTGAGAAATGTCACAAATGATGCAGTAATAGAGCATCTTGTCAAAAACTAAATAAATAACTACAGCAAGAGTATAAATCCACACAGTAGTCCTCCTGGGTGGTCCCATTGCTAGTACATATATTGTGAAAAACAATGAGTATTACTTGTGAGAATCCAGGTAATGTAACCCTGGTTCTCTGGAAGGCTTAACAGGATTTTCTGTCTCAATAAAGAGTGGGCCTATGGGCAACTTCAAAGCCAAGCATAATCATTGTTGCTGTCCTAAGGAAATTTTAAACCTCAAAGCCTCAGAGCTGTGTATTCTACTCCCAAATAGACAGTGGATAACTCTGGGAACTATTTATTCATGTCCTTCACGCAATCTCTGAGGGAGATGATTACTTTATTTACATGTTATATGGTTTTATTATAAATTCTAATTATTTATTATTGAAACACATACAACAATATGTATACCTAACTTCAAGAAGTGCAGCAACTTTAAACAACAGCAAAAATTAGCCAAGAAACCCTCCCCCACCAAAAAGTAAACACACCCCAATAACTATACACTGTAAAAAAAAAGCTCAGCATTCATTAGCTACGTACACATACAGCATATGACTCATGACGTTTGTATAACCCCAAGTAAACCCATACAACAGAATATTGTAATTTATTATATACCAAATGACCTAAGAATCAATTGCTATTCCATGGGAAAGGAACCAACAGAGAAAGATGAAGGGTATTTAAATGAAGACACAATATGACTAATTTGAGAGTGGAAAAAAATCCATCCACTCCTCTGTCATCACAGTACACCTACTCTTTCAATATTTGGCGCATAACATTTTGGCTACAGAGGCCAACACCATCTTAGTTTTAACATGTTGCATTTTTTGACTGGATAGAGTAAAAGATCATATGGCAGACAGGCTGCCTGACACTTGCCTAAAAGATTTAGTCAGGGCACTTCTAATTCAATTATCACAAGGCAACATCATGGTCAGTGTTTTCTAGAATGCCACAGTTGAGGTTACTACAGTGGCAGGATCCAAAATAGCCATTTGCTGACACTCCTGTCTACAGTTCTTAGCATTTGCTGAGGATAGCAATGCAGCTTTCCTTAACTCCTTATTTGAAGGCCCCTTGTTTAGACAAGAGACTAATGAGCATTGGGGGAGGGGTGATGTTAAATAGTTAAATCCCTATGACTGTGTGGATCCAGTTGCATCCTCTACAGCCTTCCTTTGCTAGAACATGCAGGAGTAGCACTGGCCCTGGTTCAGGTGCTGCTCAAAGCTACAACAGCAAGAAGCAGCTGTGTTCCAACATCTCTCACCACTTGAGACCATCAAGATCACTGTCCCAGAACATGGGGTCCCTAGCAATTTCAAAGAGACCCTGATTGGCCCCACAGTGGATTAAAAGACTCCTTACTCCTTCCCCACTTGCCTCTCCTTACAGGAGGCTGGGGTCCTTCCAAAAACCTGCCTGGTGTACAACAACAACTAAAAGAAGCAGACTAGGAAGATAACAGTCAAAGGCTGGAACATCCCTCCCCTATCCCCTCCTTTCTTATCATATCTACCCTTGCCAGGCATACTATCAGAAATATCCTAGCAGAAACATCATGCAAAGGAGAAGGTGCAAAACCCACTCAAGAAAAATGAGTTATCCAGACCAGAGATCCTGCAGAGGTATTACAGACATTTCAGAAATTTTATGAAAATTTGTGTAAAGCAGAGAAGTTTGGATTGGACATTAGAGCCTGCCTTCCCTACCAGGGATTTTTAGTATAGGAAAAGAGAAATGGACAGGGGAGTCTTAAGTGAAAGACTTGTCTTGTAGAGTTTTTAGCTGAATATAGAAGAGAAGCTGCTGTGAAAGATGGAATAATTATTAGTGCATATACAATACTGCATGACAACTATAAGAATCAATCAGAAGAGGTTAGAAAAGATTGGGAAGAGATACTGGAAAAGAAATTTACAAGGGAACAATGGGAGAACATATGTATGGCCTCCAAGTATGCAACAAAGTCCGAAAGGTTTAGGATTTTTGCTTGTAAGTGTTCA
This sequence comes from Protopterus annectens, assembly GCF_019279795.1. Taxonomy (NCBI): domain Eukaryota; kingdom Metazoa; phylum Chordata; order Ceratodontiformes; family Protopteridae; genus Protopterus; species Protopterus annectens. Next base: position 1,620,937,855 of record NC_056728.1, on the reverse strand, counting down.
CACAGGTATTTTTATGCCCCAAGCAGATTTGGAAGTATTTTTCCTCAGGTAGACAGTGAATGTTGGAGGTTTGGTATGGAAGAAAAAGGTAACTGGGAACACGTTTTTGGGGAGTGTAATTAGCTGGGAGTAACTCTTACTGAATACTCTATTAGAAATATTGGGGAAGGAAATGGCTGTAACTAATGAAATTATTCTTTTGAGCTGGGATGCAGGATATGAATTGCCTATACATAGTAAAGTCTTACTAAGTTTAATTGTATTGGCTGCTAAAAAAGCAATTACTAGAAAATGGAAATCAAAATATAAACAAATAATACTTGAAGTACTAGATATCGTAAAATACTTAAAAGAACTGGAAATGGGATCTTTATAAAAGAGAAGGAGTAAATTACACAAAAATAAATAGAATTTGTTGGAATAATACATGCAAAATAATGTTCAGGAGGAGGAGGATGAAAGATACTTAAGGGACGGCAGGAATTCAGGAATTTATGTAATGTTGGACTTAATGAGAACTGTTGTAAAGAAAGAAAGAAAACATATTTGTAATGCATGTGTGCTTATGTCTTAATTGATAACGTAATAAAGGTGTTTACAAAAAAGTAAAGAGTTATCCAGGAGGTCCCATTATTCCAGTAAGAACTCAAATAATATAAAACACCAAATAACAAACCAGCTAACACAGAAGGAAGGCTTGACAACACTCAAGAGGAAAGCAGGCTTTATTAAGCTAATTCAGGAACATGAACTATATTTGCATATGTGGGAGGACAACATGCCCCATTAGCAACACCCTTCAACTGGTGAAAAAATTCCCCTTCGAAGTAAATATAGTTATTTTTAAGAACTAGGTCCATTAATTCAATACGAACATGAAAAATAGTTGTTTGTTAGACCACTTCTTGTGGCCAAGGCTTCCTCAAACCATTGAAGGCCAATGTCATGGGGTATTACACTGAATAAGTCGACTATATCAATAGTTACAAAAAGGATGTCTTTACTGAATAAATGTGGTGTGATAGTTCTTAAAAAAATCCCAAGAGTCTTTCAGGATTTCATTCTAATTTAGCCAAAGATTGTTCACTTTAAAGTCTACAAACTTGGCTAGTGGTTCTGTTTTTGATCCTTCTCCTGAAACAATCAACTTCAGAGGTGGTTCATCTATGTCCTTGTGTATTTTCAGTATCCCAAAAATGGAGGGTATTCTGGGTTTCTCATTTTTGAGATAGGAAAAGGTACTAAAACAAATAGAACCATCTAGTAGCATATCTTTAAGGGCCAAGTCTATCTTGTTGCAGGCTATGTTTATCTCATTTATGGAAGCAGAAAGTATTTGTCACCATTGTTTAAAACATTTACTTTCATATAGCAATTTATCTATAATGACAATCCCCCCTCCCTTTCATTACTCTTATGCTCTTGTCAGATCTTAACTGATCCAAAATACACTTCTCACTTGTTGAAAGGTTGTAACTAAACTTGTTCTTGGTAATTTCCCTTCTCAGTTCATTTTCAACCATTACAAAAATTTTAAGTTGTGGGTGGAGGGGGGATGTTATATGTATTCTTCCTATGAAGTTCTTTGCTCTGGTCAACTACAGGTTTCTGGTTTCCTAAATGAGAACTCAAGCAATATTTCAGACACTTTTTAATTCCAAAAACAGATGAGGTATCCTAGTCCTAAGTCACTACATTATGAAAGTATCTTTTTGTATGGTCATGCTTTGCAGACATTCCTCCTGTGCTTATTCAGGACAAGCTGGATGTGCTCTTCATATCTTCAGGATGCTTCCTTTTATGTCAGTATAGTAAAGTGGTCCATGAAGTCCCTTCAGTTCATATACAAAACAGTTTTCCCTAGTTTCAAAATCATCCTTTTGATTTCACCTTATGCCTTACTCTGTTCACAAAGTGCAAGTCTGTAGTAGAATTGTAACTCAGGAAGTAAGGCACTAGGCTGTTTCACAGTTTAGATACATCCATCCACAGTCACTTTACCTATTTTGGCATATGGGTTGGAGTGCCACTTCAACAGTGACAATCACTGAGAGCCAAGGTTTACACGGCCAGGTCGCTAGCCCTTCCAGGTTGTTCTTTCATACCACACACTCACATCTATGACAAATTTGGAGTTTCCAATTCACCTATTGCATATCTTTGGAATGTGGGAGGAAACTGTAGCGCCAATTCACACAGACACAGGGAGGACATTCAGACTCCACACAGAAGGTGCGTCAGCCAAGGATCCAACCAGAGAACTGCTTTCTATGAGGCGACAATGCTATCTGCTGTGCCACTGTGCCACCTCACTGTTTAGATGACTAGCTTTTATCTGTAGCCTCCTTAGGCAGTTTTGCCCAAATGAGTCTGTGCTCCATTTATTTCACTCTCTGGGAATAACAATGAACATGTAATGCATCAGCTTCAACCCACTCAGATTTCAACATTTAGAGACTGTTCCCTAGACAACATGACTTGTCAGTTTTTTTTGTTTCCAGATAGGATTTAAAGTGTTATGCTGGCACTCTACCTTCTCTTAACAACTGTATATCCCACAGTGGGAGTGTGTCTCTGAATTCTGGTCCTCATGTTAGCCTCCACATTCATGCTAACACAGGAATTGTTTTATATGAAGATTTTTAGTGTGCAGTCAGCTTATTGACAGCTTGTATATCACACCTGGAACGGTGGATCAACTCATCTCCTTATCTTAAGGCCCTTTCTTTTAAGTAAAGTACAGTTGTATAAGTCTTACTTAACTGTACCAGAAAATGTCTATAGAACACACTGTCTTGCTAGCATATTAGTATCACTGCCCTGCTACCCTATCTCTGTCAGTCTGTCAAAGCTTAGAACCCCTGTCCCTGACTATTTGTGGGTGTGATGGATCAATCACCTGGGAGGGCAGAGACTGCCTTTCAGACCCACAGGCAAGACTCATTCAGTTTTTTAGGGTCAAGAAGGCATAGAAAAATGGAAACATAAGCTTGCAAACACCTACTGTTCCAAAACAAAAACTACATACACACATAACAAAAAATGCAGCTGATCAAAATTCACTGTCAACTCTGACACCAGACTGTGCACATCCACAAAGGGAGATAGTGGGTGGGTACTGACAGCAAGGCGATGTGCTCTATGAACATCTAATGTTACAGGTAAATAGGACTTACACAACTGTACTGTGTTCAACAAACACACTGCCTTACTGGCATATGGGTAGATTCCCAAAGCTTACACTACCTGGGAGGAGGACGTAAGATGGTCTAGTAGCCCCTGGAGAAAGCTCCTAGAAATGACTGCTCTGGATTTAGAAAAGACATCCAGCTTGTAGTGTCTCTTAAACGGTACAGCCAGAGGACCAAGTTGCTGCCTCTAGAATACTTCTAGACTCCACCCTTTTCCAATAAGTCGATGAAGAGGAAAAGGCCTTTGCCTTGCCTGGATTCACCTTGCCATAGTAGTTGCAACAATAGCTCAGGACAACCAAAATACAATAGTTTGCTTACAGAGAGGTTTAACCTTCTTTGTCCCTATGTAGGAAATAAAAAGTCTTTCAGCCTTCCTGAAGGATTTTGTTCTGTTAGAGTAGTACTTGAGCTGCGGAGGCACATCCAAGGTATGAAGCATCCTCTCTCCTTTATTCATAGGTTCTGGGAAGAACACAGGAAGGTTAACGGACTGATTAAGGGTGAATTCTGAGACCACTTTAGGCATGAAAGAGGGATTAGTGCATGATACAACCCTAACCCTGTGGAAAATCAGGTAAGGTTGTCCCACCATGAGAACTTGCAGCTCAGAGACTTGTCTTGCAGACATCAGAGCAATAACCAAAAAAGTTTTCCAAGTTCAAAAGGTGGCAAGGTCAACTTCTCCAAACATAACTGAGATCCCATGAAGGAGGAATTTAATGCAAGGGAGGTCTGATATGCAATACTCTTTTCATGAACCGTTTCACTAAAAGAGAAGAAGAAAGAGTTCACAGTTCATAGCTCATAGGTGAACACTAGGCTAACTACCCTAAAAGGCCATATGAAGCCTAGCCAATAAGCTGAGGTCAGAATCAACCCCTGTTCTATGTGTCTATGAGGTGAACATGTTAACAATTATGCCAAATGCGCCCACCCTTAAAAATCAAACTCTGTACCTGTGGAGCGAAGACCATAACTATTATGATGACCCTCTCAAGATAATATCTTATCCAAAGGACAGCACACTCAGGAGTTTAGCAACCCCTTATGCTGCACTGCAGCATCAGCACTCTACCTATCTAGTGTGGGAATAGAACCCACCACCTTCTGCAGCAAAGGTGAGTGTGCTACCTGTTGTGTCACTGACACTGATGTAACACTGACACTGAGGGAGATCAATAGGCAGACAAGCAGAGATGGCTACTAAATGTGCCTTAATGGGCACATATGATAAGCCAACCTTTAGCAGCTCACACAAATATTTCAAGAGCAGAGGGATGTTAACCTTGAAGGACTCTCTGTTCCCATTTAGGCACCACTTAGAAAACCTCATCCATTTGCGAACATCAGATTTTCTAGTAGGAGGTTTTCTGACCTACTTTAATACCTGCAGGACAGCCTCATGAAACAAGTGCCTAAACAGAGTAAGTCACCCTGAGACTGTGTGAACAAATCTAGAGTGTGAGGTAGTCTGTGGTAATTGCCCTTGGCCAATGCCAGTAAAAGGGAGTACCAAGACTTACTGGGCCAATAAGGGGTCACCACAATGATCTTTGGCATTTCTTACTGAATCTTCAGAGTACGCTACAAATCAGTGGAAAGGGTAGAATGTATACAGTGACATTCCCATCCAAATGAACAAGAATGCATCTCTCCACCTAGCATAGAGGCAATTATGTATGGAACAGAATTTCTCCAGCTGTCAGTTTTGAAAGGAGGCAAACATATATATTTACGGTGTTACCCCACATTTGGACTTCTACTCATTCAGTCCTGCTCAGTATCAGGTCAGTCTGTTTGCCACAATGTTTTGTTCTGATAGGATGTATGATGCCTAAAGAGTTAGAGAATGTTGTAAAGTCAGCTTCCAGGCCATCACTGTCAACTGGCACAGATGGTACGAACTTGGACCCTCGAATTTGTTTAGGTACCACATCACTATGGTGTTGTTAGAAACTATCAGGCAAGAATGCAGAGTCCATAGGTGGTGCAAGACTTTCAAGGTGTGGAACACTACTCATGTTCTTGATACTGATGTGCTTCCAAGCATTGTTGGGGCCCCAAGTGACCTGCACTTGCACTCCCAATGACACAGCTCCCCAACTGAATTTATACAACTCTGAGAAGAAGGGAAGCCCTGGACTGATACTCAAATGTGCTCTCCACCACTGTAGCTCTCACCTGATGAATGCCAGCACCAGTAACCAATATTCCAGAGAATGTAGGTGCTGGGTCTAACAATTCCTGGCATGTGACTGAATATTACACATGTGGAGATGGACCAGTGGTATCATGAGAATCATTAGCACCATAAGTCCTGGAATTATTAGGAATACTCTTGCCAAAAAGTTGTTCCTCCTGGAAAATTTCTGAAACACCATCAGGTAAAACATCAGGTAAAACAGGAGCTTGTCTTCGGGAAGAAAGACCATTCTATTGTTGGAGTTGATAAAGCACCCAAGATAGTCAGGACAGATTGTGCCAGAACAGCAGGGAAAAAGGAAAGTGCTGGATTGATACTCAGATGTGCTCTCCACCACTGTATCTCTCACCTGATGAAGGCCAACACCAGCAACTGATATTTCAGAAAATGTAGGTGCTGGGTCCAGTCATGCCACTGAATATTACACTTGTTGAGATGGGCCAGTGGTATCATGAGAAACATTAGCACCATAAGTCCTGGAATTATGAGGAATACTCTTGCTACGAAGTAGTTTCTGTTGGAAAATTTCTGAAACACCATCTGGTAAGACAGGAGCTTGCCTTCAGGAAGAAAGACCATTCTATTGACGGAGCTGAAATGACAGATTGTGCCAGAACAGGAGGGAAGAAGGGAAGCCCTGGATTGATACCCAGATGTGTTCTCCACCACTGAAACTTCTCACCTGATAAAGGCCAGCACCAGTAACGAATATTCCACAGAATATACGTACTGGGTCCAACAATTCTAGGCATGCCACTGAATATTACACATGTGGAGATGGGCCAGTGGTATCATGAGAATCATTAGCACCATAAGTCCTGGAATTATTAGGAATACTCTTGCCAAGAAGTAGCTCCTCCTGAAGAATTTCTGAAACACCATCTGGTAAGACAGGAGCTTGTCTTCAGGAAGAAAGACCATTCTATTGTCAGAGTGGATAAAGCACGCAAGGAATGTGAGTCTTTGTTAGGGTGTCAGGCACAACTTCCGAAGGTTCAACTTAAACCCTAGCTGGAACAGTAAAGTCAAGACCTTATACAGTAAAGTCAAGACCTAGATACAGACTATGCACATATCAGCAAGTTGTCCAAGTAAGGAAAAAAGTGAATGCCAAGAGTTAAAAAATTAGCCACTATCGGAGCAAGGCATTTGTTAAACACTCGGAGCCCATTAAAACAATGGATAAATTCCACTATACTCTCATTAAATAGCAATCTAAAAAAGAAGTTATGTACTCACCATAACGTTTCATGGTTGTAGTCCATCTCACCCTTCATTCTTACATATGGGTTCTGAGCCGATCCTCGGCTCCAACTTGGCCGATTACAAAGCTTGAAGTCTCTAAGTTGGCTCATGGCAAGGTAGGTATCCCATAGTGCAGTAGTAAGAATCCCCAGATCTTGTTTGCTGCTGTCTATAAAAGTAATAGAAGGTATTTCCACAAGGAAAAACAAAGATGAAAGGTCTCCAACTCTAGGGAAGATAGACACTATCTTGTCTCCAGATCCTCCAAGGATACATGGACGGGAGTAGGTGGGTGGGTTCGTAAGAATGAAGGGCGAGATGAACTACAAACGTGGAACATTATGGTGAATACATAACTTCTTTATGTTCTGTAGTCCTATTTCACCTTCATTCTTACATATGAGACACGTCCCTAGCACCTTTTACTCAGGTGGCTCACGGGAATATACTCCTAAAAACCATAGAACCAAAGGAGGCTCTGCCCCAGGAGGCCAAGTCCAATTTGTAATGAGTAATAAAGGTATGAGGGGTAGCACAAGTTGCTGTTGCACATATACTGTCCATTGGAATTCTGGCTTGAAAAGCAGCAGATGTGGATATAGATCTGGTAGAATGAGCTTTAATTTTAAACGGGGGTTCTTTGCCATTAGAAGAGTAAATAAAAGATATACAATTTGAAATCCAGTTTGATAACGTTATCTTTGAGACTGGCATACCTTTTCTCATCTCCGAAAAAGATATAAACAATTGGTCTGATCTCCTAAACTCTTCGGTTCTATGTAGATAGAACCTTAAATGTCTACAAAAACATCAAGTTGATGGAACTTATATTATGCTTTGTTTAAATGATTAGGAAAAAAGACTGGCAGTTCAATAGTTTGATTCTAATTAGATTGAAAACAAACTTTGGGGATGAAGGACGGATTTGTGTGATGGGAAACTCTGTCTCTATGAAAAATCAAGTAAGGAGGTTTGACTGAGAGTGCTTGCAGTTCTGACACTCTTCTGGTGGATGCAATGGCTATCAGAAAAATGGTCTCCCATGAAAGGAACTTTAAATCACAAGTATGTGAAGGTTCAAAAGGTGGTGAGGTAAGTTTTGAAAGAACAAAATTTAAATCCCAAGGAGATACAGGTTCTTGAAAAGGAGGTCTTAGCAGGATAGTGCCTTTTAAAAATGATCTACACGATCTATGAGCCATAAGATTAGGTTCATGTTGTCACAAATGAAAACTGGAGATAGCTGCTAATTGAACCTTGATTGTAGCAAATGGTGATCCCTGATGAAAAAGTTTGGTTGGAAATTCTAACACTAAGGGAATGGAGGCTGTGTATGGATCTATGTTTTTAGCTCAGACCCAAAGAGAAAATTTCTTCCATTTGCTAGCATACAATTTTCTTGTAGAAGGTTTGTGAGAAGGCGTCAAGATATGAGCAACTGCAGGGGAAAAATCATGAAGCCTGACTAGGGATGGAGGTGGATCAGCCACGCTGTCAAGTTGAGGGTGTGGAGGCAGGGATGGAACTGGGTCCAGAGTCCATGGATCGTCCAGAATATGAGGCCTGAGAAAGGGGAACCAAATCTGATGAGGCCAGTAAGGAGTGATGAGAATCATTGCTTCCTAAATTCTTTGCTTTCTGGATCATGTTCGATATTTGCGGAAAGGGAGGAAAAGCATAAAGAAGTCCCGAGGGCCAATTGTGGACAAGTGCGTCTCTCGGTGTCTCCCCCGGGGAGGGGATAAGGGTGAAGTAGCTGCTGCATTTGGCATTCATTAGGGTGGCAAACAGATCGCAGCAAGGCTGTCCCCATTTGCGGAAAATCTGTTCCGCGATTTTCTGATTCAGAGACCACTTGTGAGGCATCAAGATTGCCCTGCTGAGCTTGTCGGCTATCACAATGGTTCTCCCTGGGATGTGTGTTGCAACTAGAAATGGTTGGGAAGATATCGCCCACTGCCAAACACGAAGAGCCTCTCAACATAGGGGGTAGGATCTGGTTCCCCCTTGTTTGTTTATATACCATACCACTGACATATTGTCTGATTGGATTGCTATTGTGCCTAGAGGAAGAAAGTCGTGAAGTGCTTGCAATGCTAGTAGCACTGCTCTCATCTCTAGAACATTGATATGCAAGTGAGCCTCATGTTCCTGCCATGTGCCTTGGACTGTCCTTCCTAGATAATCCCCCCTTCCACCCTATCTGGGAGCATCTATGGTCACAGTAGCAACGGGTTGGGGAGGAATGAATGGTCTCCCTATCACTAGTTGATTGGACTGGATCTGCCAATGAAGGTCCTTTTTGCAAGATTCTGTTATTAAAATGGGATGAGACAGAGGCTGGGGAGACCACTGGGGAAAAGAGAGGCCACTGTAGAATTCTCATATGTAGTCTGGCTGTGGAACTAGAGTTATGGTAGAGGCCATGGTTCCTAGAAGTTTGAGCACTGTCTTCGCTTTGACTTTGTATTGGGGAAGCAGGCTGTATATTTGTTGTCTTAGATTTTGTATTCTGTCTGAAGGAAGGTGAGCCATCATTGTGACTGTGTCTATTTCTGTGCCTATAAAAGTCACATATTGAGAGGGCGACAAGGCAGACTTTTCCCAATTTACAGTAATGCCTAGCTGAGAGCAGACTCAGATGGTTGAATCCCTGGCTTGAAGAAGTAGGTGCCTGATGGTAGCAGTCAGGAGCCAGTCATCCAGGTAGGGAAACACTTGGAATCCAAGATGTCTCAAGTGAGCCGTTACTACCGTCATGCATTTGGTGAACACCCTGGGGGCTGTGGTGAGACCAAAGGGCAGAGCATGAAACTGGTAATGAGTGACTCCCAGCTGGAAGCGTAAAAGACTCCTTGATGCTCTGTCCATTTTTATGTGGTAGTATGCATCTTAGAGGTCTATGGAGCACATCCAATTGTCTTTCCCTAACAGAGGGAGTATAGACTGCAGTGTTACCACTCAGAACTTGGACTTTTTACTTATTCGTTTAACTTGCTGAAATCCAAAATGGGCCTCCAGTCCCCTGTTCGTTTTGGCACTAAAAAGAATGTGGAGTAAGTTCAGAATCCTATGTGGTCTACGAGGATGGTATGGATGACTCTCTTTTGAAGCGACTTTTGGACTTCTATAGTTGCTTGATCCCTATGATTGAGTGGAACATCTGGGATTTTCTTGGTTAGATGAGGTGGAAAAGAGAAGGGTATGGAGTATCCTCTGGAAATTATTATTTGTATCCACTTATCTTGTGTGATGTCGTGCCAGGCTTCTGGGTACAAAGATAAGCAACCCCTGACTGGCTCCAGAGAAGTGCAGTCGGCCCCCAGTTCAGGAGCACTGATAGGGGCGTCTATGAAAGGAATTGTGGCCACCCTGGCTTTGCGGACCCCCCCCCCGCCTCTAGGGCAATATCTACCATTACTTCCTCCTCCTCTGCCTCTGGAAAAGGAATCACCTTGTTCGTCCGGGAAAAATCTCTGAGATTTCTTAAACCATATTTTTCTGCCTCTCTGACCCTTAGGGTATGGTCTAAAAGGGACGGAAAAATGTACTCCCATGGCAGAGAGAGTTTTTCCTTCCTGCTCGCATATGGTGAGTGTGTCTTTTACCATTGGTCCAAACAGAGAGGAACCATCAAAGGGGGTGTTGGTAAATGTAGATTTGATGGGCTCTGCAAAGTTACATAAGTGCATCCAGAGTGCCTCCTAAGGGAAACTCCTGAACCCGCTGCCTTGCTCGCTCCATCTGCTGCGTAAGATATCAGCCTCATGGAGGAGTTAACAATGGAGTTTAAGGTAGACAACTGAACAGTAACCTTCTCAGGGATTCCTTCAGTTAAAGTACGTTGGAGAGTATCTCCTAGCTCCTTTAGGAGATCTCTTTGAAGCCTAGTAAAATGGGTGAGGTAATTCAGTGACCGGAGTGTAAAAGCCACTGAAGAAAAGATATGCTTCTTATATCTGTCCATCGTTCGAGACTCCTTGCTCGGTGGATGTACAGATGAGGAAGTCTCCACTAGTTCCTTCTTTGTGGCTGCTGCCACCACCATGGCATCTACAGGCACACCTTTGGTCAAAAACTCTTTCTCTTTGGGAGCTGAAAGAAATTTGTTGGGCATTCTGGGGACTGGTTTAACAGCATCAGGAGTTTCCCACACCTTTCGATTGACTAAATCTAACAGCTCATCGAAAGGTGGAGACATGCAAGAGGCTGAAGGTTGAGACCCGAAAGCCTTCAGCTACACTGACGCCTCATCAGAAGGGGTGACAGTGGGCCAGCCACCTCTCTGTTTCAGGATCTCTAGGATATCTACAAAAGAGATATGATCAGAGGACGACCTAGGGGACCCTTCTGACTCCTCGAGGTCAGTGTCAGAGGTGATGGACTCATCAGGGGAGTCTACATGCTTCCTCTTGCAAGTTCGCTTCTGTGGAGGCTCCTCAGAATGGGTATTCTGGGGAGGTCTCGGGAGACTGGGAATCACCCAATGGGGGCTCCTGAGGCTGCGGGTCTCTGCTGTCAAGAGAGAAAGATAGTGCTGAGACAGAGGTTGGAGCTTGAGGGGGAGGAGCATTGGTACCCTTGTGTAGAGCTGAAGACCTTGACAGCATGCTCATCATCTTGAAGGCAGATCTCTCCGGCTTTGAGGACACCACCAGTTCCAAGGAAGAGGAAGTAGCCCTCAGCTCCAGACCGATCGACTCCGAGATAGATGTAGGCTCTGAGCTCAGCCAAGCCGATGCACCAAGAGGTAGGCTCGGAACCAAAGAAGTTCGGGTCCGAGCGTCCTCATCGGGGCCGACTGGTGATCTTCAGCTCCTAGACACCAAGGACGGCACCGAAGGTGTCAGAGTGGAACTCGGCTCCGAGACAGATAGTAAGGGTGCTGGAACCACGGCATCGATAGCTCTGGCTCCGATAGACCGATGTGGCTCTGAGGAGGAAGAGAAGCAGGTAATATGGCCTTAGATGTCTCCGGAACCGACTGAGTTGGAGCCGGAAACAAATTTGTTAGCGTCGACGACTTCAAGAGTCTAAGCATCACTCTCTCGACATCCTCCACAGAAAGACTCTTGGAAGATCTGAAAGATAAGGTAGGTGATCGAGATCTCTATAAAATCGGAGATCTGAGTGTCGGGGACACCAATAATAAATCTCTAGACTGGCTCCAAGGTATAGGTTCAGTAATCGGCTCCAAAAAAGTTGGGGCTGAAACTGGAGTGTCAATGTCGATAACCTCAACCGGCTCCGAAGGCAGAGGAGCCGAAGAGGTAGAAGGTTTGTCCAGTTTAGCAATCTTTTGTGGAGGTCCAGATAAAACAGTTGGTGTGGGACACTGTCTTTTGACCGACTTGACCTTTTCTTTTCTAGAAGAGGGAGACCTGGAATGAGACGATGAAGAGCTGGCTAAATCCTCCTCAAAGGAAGGTTTAAGGAGACCTTTCAAAATCAATTTGTTCTTCCTTTCCTAGAGAACCCCGAGAACTAAAAGAGTGGCAAAAGGTACATGTCTCCTGAAGATGTATGGCTCCCTGGCAATAAACACAGATACTATGTCCATCAGTCAGGGACATTTTTTGAGAACATTTAAAACACTTTTTAAAACCCGAAGGTTTATAGTCTTTAGATTCTTTAGGCATCTTGTCACAAATACAATCACAAAAAGTAAATGTAGAGGATGATAGGAAGAGAGGACAAGGTCCTCTAACTTAAACGGGCCTAGCCCTGCTCAAATAAAACTCTGCACACAAGGAAAACAACAGAGGACTAGGTCCTCTAACTTAAACAGGCTTAGCCCTGCTGAGGAAACAACACACAAGGAAAGGCAATAGAGGACTAGGTCCTCTAACTTAAACGGTCCTAACCCTGAAACGGAGAGAAGGCGAGAACAAACAAACAAGCAACAGATAAAGCTAGAATCGGTCCTAACTAAAAAATAGACCTATGCCTAAGAAAAATGTTATTAATAACTAGCATACAGAAAGAAGGGATACCAGTGAGAAAACAAGGCCTTCAGAAATGATGGCCAACAATTTGCAACAACAATTTGCAATAAAGTTAGAAAAATACATTAACTACTACTACTAAGTAACAACTTTAAGTTATTAATTATAAACTAACTATAAAAATTAAAAAGAACCACAATAACACTTCTGAATAAGCAAAATATCCAACTTAGCCACACAAAGAAAGAGAGCACTTCTGAACTCGTAGATGCGGCAAACGATAGCTGTGGATACTTACTAGTGCACTATGGGATACCTACCTTGCCACGGGCCAACTTAGAGACTTTGAGCTTTGTAATCGACCGAGTCGGAGCTGAGGATTGGCTCTGAACCCATATGTAAGAATGAAGGCAAGATAAGACTACAGAACATGACTATGTTTATAGGGATACTATTCTGAACACTGCACTGAGAAAATGACCGTATTTTCAGTAACACAATTCAAAGCACAAAATACATGCAGAAAAGTCGATTAATATTATAAAAAGGGGATTAGGGATAGTTTCAGTCAAAATGAATGTATACAGCCTGAAAGAATATATTACACAAGAACTAAATCAAAAAATGATAAAAAAAAAGTTCCTGTCAGAAATGTTTAATGTACAAAATGGCACCAAAATTATGATTTAAAAGAAGAAATCATTTAAAATGCTGTAATCCTACTCAATCACCTCAAATAATCATAACCCCCAAAGAAAAAAACGGTAAGGAGACATTTGGCATAATGGTTAAAATATTTCCCTCAGAGGCAAAAGGTATAGGATTCAATTCCACCTTGGGTTATTGGCTAAGCTTAAAATGGCCCTTGAGGGCAGTTAGCCTAGTATTCACCTATGAAGATAGAGACAGTCTCACAATAAGGGAAAGGCGCAGGAGCTGCTCCACTGTTTGTTTCCCCGAGTGGCTCATAGAAATCAACTGCATGTTTAGAGAATATCAGCAAATTTTCCTGTCAAAACTTCCAAATAAAGATTTTAATGAGCAAGCCTTACTGTGCTAGCCAAAGTAAAATCAGACACATTAAAACATTTTTAATCAGAAAAAAAACAGTCACACCAGCAGAATACACTATTCAAGCACAGACAGAAAAGGCAGAGGGAGGAAGGGTTTCTTATCTGAGCACAGTAGCTGTAAAGTCCAGAATCAGAACCAGTCTATATTAGTTTAAGGGTGTCCACACTTATGCAACCAGCATATTGTATGTTTTTTATTTTTTATATTTTTTCCCTTAACAGATGTTTGTTTTTCAACTGAATTATACAAGTTAAAGGTCCCATTAAAGGTGGGAAAAATTTTGAAATGATTGATTGTGGTCTCATTTTTTTATATCACAAAAACCTGGCATTTTAACAGGAGTGTGTACACTTTTTATATCCCTATCTGTCTTAGAGGAAGACTCAAAGGAAAGCAACAAGGATAAAGAAAGGCATGGGAAACTAAACTGCACATGGAGATAGAACAAATTCAATCTCTTCTCAGTGAAGAACAGGAAGAACATTTTCTGAGTCCATAAGGAGATAAACAAAGGCTCTAAGTTGGTGACTCTAATATAAAATGATGGAGATGTGCAGACAGCAGAGCAGTAGGAACTTAACTGCACTGACTACAGCCTCGTGAAAGAAGATGTGCAGACAGCATAGGAAATTAAGTACACTGACTACAGACTGGGTCAAACAATATTTGTGTGTGTGTGTATGTGTATGTATGTATGTATATATATATATATATATATATATATATATATATATATATATATATATATATATATATATATATATATATATATATATATATAATGTGTATTTGCATATATGTGTGTATACACACACACACACACACACACACACACACACACACACACACACACACACACACACACACACACACACACATATATAATATATATAGACAGAGAGATAGAGAGATACGTATACACACATATATAAATATATGCATATATATGGGTCCACTTTGTAATTTCAAAAACCCAAACTTTCGAATTTTGATACATCAAATTCAAAACATCGAGATTTTGGAATCTTGAAACTACAAAGTAGTACAAAAAAAAACTAAGTAAAACACTGTTTTTGCAGGGGGGGCAAGCTCCCCTGCACCCCCCACATCCCCTGCCACTGAAATATGTCATCTCCGAGATTGCGCTACAGTGAAGAGAATGGCAATGCTCCTGTTATGCTTACCATTCTCTCCACTGTAGCTCAATCTCGGAGATGGTATATTTAAGTTGCGGGGGGGGGGGGGTGAAGGGGGGCTTACCTCCCGCAAATACAGTTTTTAGTGTTTTTACTGTTTTTTTTTTTTTTAGTTTGTAATTTCAAGATTCCAAAATCTCAAGTTTCTGGGATTGGTATTTTGAAACTAGAGATTTTGGGCTTTTGAAATTACAAAGTGGACCCGTATATATACAGATATATATATATATATATATATATATTATACACAGACACACAGACACACACACACATATACATGTATATATATATATATATATATATATATATATATATATATATATATATATATATATATATATATATATAGACAGAGAGAGAGAGAGGAGACATGTTAGAGTGAGTTATGTGATTTTGTGGAAAACTTTAAGAAGACATAGGAGTTTTTCAATATACATATCTATTTTGAAGGGACATACGCAATTAAACTGGTTGAGCTTTCACTGCTGAATTTATTCCTCTCATATTGATACTGTAGCTTACTCAGTATTATGTACAACTGTTTTACACTGTGTATAAATGGTGCTGTGTCTCAGTCTACTGTGTAATGCATGCAGTTGTTCCCCCCACAGCTACAATATGCATCTTGTTTTTTATTAATTTCCATTTTTTTCTCTTAAGTGTTACATTACTTTGTACACATCTCCTGATTCCATATCAGACATTCCATGTATAGGTCAAATCCACAGAATATGCAGTCACTGTAAACTTCCAAAGATCTTGGTAAGTCATTTCATTATGATGTTAGTTTAGCTTAATGTTGATAAAGAGCTTATGTAGTTTATTCATAAGCATATAGTGTTAGATATTTCTCTCTGTGTTATTGTGTATGTTGCAAGATCCTATATATTCACATATTGCTTTATATTTGAACATTTCTCATTAGCACTCCACTGAAAATGGGACTTCCCAGTTAGACATTCTTGTTCAACAGATTAATAAATAAATAACAAATAAATGCAAGACAAATGTACTGGGAAGCAATGCGTGTGTATTTGGTGGTTAGGAGATGGCAAGGCAGTTGACAGATGCTGCTAGTTATGTATGGGCAGACTAGATTAAACTGTCCCCATTTTCCCATCACTAATTTGTATTTGTATGGGCCTAATCCCGAGATGAAAGTCAGTGTCTTCATTTCATCTTCATTTGCTAATACAATAACTAGGTTACTGATTTGTAGTGCATTGGATATGTCTGTTTAAAATCACTTTTATCGTGGTTTCCTAGTTGAAAAGTGAAACAACTGCCCTTGGGATAGGCAAGGTACCTAAATACACAACAACTCATTGTTGGTCCAGTGGTGGTAACAACTGCACAGAATGTGTGGCGTCCTGGGTTCAATCCTCAGAAAAGTGTCCATGTTACAAATGAGGTGAACAACAGTACTGAGCTACAACATTTAATAAAAAACAAAAAACTCAATTCCCCGCAACTCTTTCCACATGTGCAAATTGTTATCTCTGCTCATTCATCAGTGACTGACAGTCATGACTTTAAAGATCTTGTCAGGCAAATGACAGCTGCATGCAGTTTTCACAATATAATAAATTTTGCATATATACGTGGACAAAAGCAGCATTTCACTAGCCAAAAGTGAAATGGTTTGCCATTGTATTTATGTTATGCTGCAGTATAACTAATCCCTGTTTTTCATATATTGATTTCTCTAACATGTAGCTCTTTGGAAGAGTTTTGGTTTAACTGTTGATATGTGTTTTACAGCACATTAATGATCTCAGGATGACAGTCTTGATTTGTAAAAATGTCTACAGTGAGCAGCACTATAAACTGCAGAGTCTGTACAGCCAGTCTACATGATGTAGACTGAGACAAATCAATTTCTGAATCAACACGAGAGCTGAATAGAAAATAATGCAGAACCTACATGATCTATGACACTGACACAAATAATAATGGTAACAAAGTGAAAGGTACTGAAGAGTTTTTGAACACTAAACAACATCTAGGTGATATGACAGGGAAAGAAATAACTTTGGGGTAAGGCTGATTTTCCTGGAGAATGGAATTTTCTTTTAACTGAAAGAACCTGGTTGCCTTCATGTGAGACTGAATTACACTGTAATAGTGGAACCTGACAAATGTATTGTGTATACAGCTGTCAGCTTAACCTACAGGCTGACATGAGGTCTGCACTGATCTTCACTGTAGTACTGTATCAGACAGTTAGAATTAATTAAAAAAGTTAAATCACTGCATCAGAGACTGGACTAAATCAAGGTGTACGATGAAGTCAGCATCAGGGTCACAGCTATACTTTTTGGATTGGCAAAATAAACTGTAATGTGTCAGCTTCATTGGCCTAAAGGATGACGCCCTGTCAAAAGGCAAGCCTAGGTTTGATCAGTGGCTTGACTGAAAAAGAATATGCCCCATCTCCCTGAAGGAAGGGTGAGGGAAGCACATGTCCAAAGTGCAGACAATATAGAATTCCAATGGAAAATTGAGATCATCAGACTTGCTTCACTTTCAAGAGAAGCCATTGAGAGGAAGTTTTTCTATGTAGTGGGAGACATGACCCATGCTCACACTCATTGCATGCCATCCCTGGGGGATACTGTGGATATGCAGAGAAGGAACAGTTAGGGCCTTAAAGGAAAACCACTGAATTCATTGACATGGGCAATGGTAACACTACCAGCACTAACTTTGTGGCTCTGTGGTGGAAAGCATAAGCCACAGGGTTCTTGCCTCTGGTAAATGAATGGCACAACTAGGAAAGCAGAAGGGAGGCATGGCAGTCAACCAGGGAATGGAAACAAATAAATAAAAATAAAAAATAAAGAAACTGAAATGGAATATGTTTAACTGAATACAAGCATTCTGACACAGGATGCTGGAGGGATCGCATTCTGTGGGAGGGCCAACTGTTTGGAATTCTTCTCAAATGGGGCTTGACGGGCAGACCAATTACACAACAGTAAGGAAAACAGTGACAGACATTTAGGATGAAGAGGATGTTTCATTAGCGGACTTTGCTCTCCCTTAACAATGTTACATTTTGGTGCCTCTTATCATCTACTTTGTAAATAACATGCATTCATATGCAGTTCTCCCCTAACAGGCTGTGTGCATTAGTAGCAATTACACAGATGCAAGTACAATACATTTTTCTTACATCAGAACTCTGACTAGGATTCAAGGGAAAACAGTAAATCAAATGCATATTATTTGGTTGTAAGCACAACATTAGACATCAGGAGGATGAACATTGTACTACACACACTGACAGTCCCTAACGTAAGCATAAACCTGTGTGCACTGCAACTAAGGGTTTTGATTAACTAAAACCTCAAGAGAGGGAGTAGATCTCAGAAAAAAATTGAAACTCACAGTAGGTATTTTTTAAGATCAGGCCTAATGACTTTATGACATCAAGGGAGAGTTCTGAAGTACTCAAGACCAAGGAGAAAAAAAAAACAGTTCACTTCACACTGCATATACATACTAGGCTCTTTGTTGCTTTCTGTCAAGAAGACCTAAATATACTCATAGTGAAATAAGTATTTTGATCTTGATCCTGCTTTAAAATTCAAGTTGAATTTCAAACTGAAAGAGAAAAACTCCAGGTAGGACAAATATATGAAGGGAGCAAGTTAAGCTGGAATAGCAGCTAAGATACAATGTAAAAATGAAATGACACAAACCTATCCTCTTACAGTATACACCATCAGAAAGAATACTACAGAATGCTACTACTACATATAAGGTATGAAACTGGGGACATTTCTTTCATGACAAGCTCAGTGGAAGGAAAGAACCAGAGAGAGAAAGAGAGAGAGATGCTTAGATGTGAATTATGGGATAGGAAAGGGGGACTGGTGGCCTGCAATTTTTTCCTACATGATCAGGCCAGTGGCACCCCTTCCTACATCTGATTGAGACATTCATTCCTCCATTGGGATGACAGCACTCTGGCCCAGTCATTCCCTGATGACAGTGAGAGTTGGGTGTTACACAGCAGGCCACCCTAAAGATTCTGTGGATTATTGTATTTCCACCCCATCAGCAGTTTTTGGGCACCATGATAACTGCTCTCCGGAGGTACATACATGCTACCATGCATGCCAGACCTCCAAGATAAGCAGCTCACCTTCTGTGCAGTGTTGGCATGCCTGGCTCCTTGTTGCAGGTGATACAGCTGCAGTTCTGTAGATGTCATTAATGGAGTCAACCAAGCTACCTCTCTCCTTCCAGAATGGGCAAGCTGACATTAGCAGCTCAATGACATTATAACCTCTCCCAATTCCTCCAGTGTTTGTGACACTACTAGAACATGGGTCAGCTGAAGGTACAGTCAGGCTCTGTATCTCTGCATGAGGCTGGGTCAGTCTGGAAAACTTTGATCTGTTCATTAGTGCTAGTCCCTGTAGTATAAATCCTTCTTACCACATATAATCATGTTGAATATGAGCTCTTCGACCAGAAAGAGCTACTTTTTGAACTCACTTAACAGTCGGTCAGTCTAGTTTCAATTTACTTGCTAATTTCTTTCATGTGTGTTTTAAATATACCTGAACTTAACAAATCTAAACCAACCAAAGACATTAAAGATGTAAAAATGTGGCATACATTCCCACCTGTTCTCATGAACCAGTCGACAATATTCTCAATATTTTATCTCCACAACAACTGTAGTTGGCTATGGAAATGCATAATGTTGCACAAGTATGTAATCCAAACTAAGTATTGTGTACCTAGTGCAACTCTAGGTGCATATGTAATTTTACATACAGTATGACTTTCCACCATCACAAACTTCCTTACCATTGAGTAGTAAATTGGTGTAACTTATGTAGCCTTGTGTACACAAAAAAAAAATCACTGACATGTACCATAAGTAAACATCTCCTTGATGGAAGACAGTTTTCCAACATTTTTCCATAAACTATGGAGACTAAATTATCATGAGATAAATTAGCCTCTACTATGTAAGTGCTGTCAGAGTAGATGCTTCTAAAAAAATCACCCTAGAGGAACATAAATGACTGGTCCACACCTTTGCAGCTGTAGGCTTGCCTGATTCCCATGTCTACAACTTTGCCATGTCTCCTTTCTCCAACCAAGTGCTCCAGCAGAAACCTATCTAGTTCTCGGTTTGTACTGTGAAAGATATGTCCCTTCTCTGCATGAAAAGCTATAGCCTGCTCCAGAAGGCTCAAGCTTCCTTTAGCATGATCAAAATCTTCTGACTCCTCTGTGGTTTCTGACAAGCACTCAGTGTCCTCGTCTTCATTTTCATGCAGTTCATCCCACCCATTGTCAGTGCTGACTCGAGAATGTTTTGAGTTCTTTAGATGTGCTTCAGAGTCAATACCTGTCTCTAGTACAGTGCAATCTGCTATCACTCGTGTGTCAAATGGTGGTACTCTCACTATTGTTCTGTGATGGTTCCCTGTTATGAAGGCATGTGGCTTTACATCACTAACTTTGGAGAAACTTGAGGAAAAGTTCAAATTCTTGTCTACTGGTACAGATGCAGTCTGACAGTCCCCTGATGAAGAGAATGTCAGCTCACTGGCTTCTGAATCATCTTTGCTTTCTGTCCTGTTAAGTGTAAGGCAATCATCAACATCACTATCTGCTTCTGCAGACTGGATGCCACTGTCACTGAAATTGTTGTCAGCTGCTGTTTGAATATCTGAGTCTTCCGGGCTTTTCTTCCCTTTAAAGATGGAGCCCTCCAAGACATCTTGGTAGACACCACAAGAATCATTTTCATTAGAATAGTCATCCTTCAGTTCTGACTGAGATACACCGTGGGCT
Organism: Protopterus annectens; assembly: GCF_019279795.1. Classification (NCBI taxonomy): domain Eukaryota; kingdom Metazoa; phylum Chordata; order Ceratodontiformes; family Protopteridae; genus Protopterus; species Protopterus annectens. The sequence goes on along the minus strand of NC_056728.1, from coordinate 1,620,917,175 downwards.
GACTCTGAAAATCTTTCATCTACAGGAAAAAAAACATATAACCATATCAGAAAACTTATGAGAATCTGAGCATGTTCCAGGAAAAAAATCTAAGAAGAGTGCATTAATATTACAAACTGCAATCAAAAAAAGAAACACAACTACTTACTCGGTTCTGGTAAACCAGATTTCGAAGTAAATGCATAACATATAGCATATGGATTGTAATATTTTTCAAAACTTAGTGTCCCAAAATGTTACACTGTACATTTAAATATCCTACTATAAATATATACATATATATTTATATATATATATATATATATATATATATATATATATGTATAGATATACATATATATATATATATATATATATATATATATATATATAAAATATATAAATCTCTCTCTCTCTCTCTATATATATATATATATATATATATATATATATATATATATATATATATATATATATATAGAACACTGAAAAAGTGCCTACGGCATCTAACACATTAGTGTTATTTCTTCAAACAGAAGTATCAGAACAAGGTGCAGTGTATCAGCGTTTGTGAGCTGAAATAATCTATTCATGTCTAAGTTGACAAGGCTAGCATTAGAAAAAATAAATCAGCAGCAACACTATAAATGCACTCCATAAAGAATGCTTCTACATACCACAAAGTGCATTCAGTGTTAAGTGGTCTCAGCAGGGACACAAGGAAGCAGACAGTGCATGTATCTTTCATTGTAAAGGGTACTAGGCAGGAATTCTTATCTGATTCATGGGTATAACACACACTTTCTGGTAAGGACACTCGAAATAAGCTTGTATCGTTCTGTCTTTTTTTATACAATTATCTCCCGAAGATAAAAATTACCCTGACAGAATCAAGTAAATATTGCCATAGTAACTAAAAGCATTTTTGGACAGAGAGAAGGATTTTGCCACAAGAACCAACCCAACCCCCCACACCCACACCGAGTGAAAAGCTGATTATAGGTTACTCTTGCTGGAATGAACTGCATGGCAAGTGGATAAACTAAATTAATGTGTATTTCCTTGAAAGCAGGTTGCATGAGTGAGCCCACCTTAGCTTAGAAGATGAGGTTTCCCTGTTTTCTAATTCCCTAGCTTTAAATAATAAATTAAACACAGTTTGAAATGCATATCAAGCTTACCATAATAACACAACTAGCTATTAGGAAAAGGTGTAAAGGGTTATGATAATTTTATAGTATTAAGAACTGCAGAAAACACATTCTATTTTCAATGAACATGCTCAATTCAGGGAACTATTCTCTCAATCCACTTAACTACCCACATGTGTACAATAATGATTTATAGACATTATGCCTAATTATGCATATTTGGACTGTTTTAGAGTGCATAACAAAAGCTCAAGTAAGCAACAATTACCACTGTTGCTTAGTTACATAGTTTAAAATATTCCTATTAAGTACAGATTATAGAGGGACAAAAATGCACATGTGAACCACAATGCATTTTCATATTCTGCTGCCAAACTGTTTGCATATTTACATTGATTCCAGTTTATAAAATTGTTCTGCTCAAGAGAACACATATGTAAGAAGAAAATATTTAATGGTTGTTCTTTACAAACTGTGGTGCCTCTAATTAATTCACTTTGAATTCCATAATGCCCAACTGTAATTTTCTGTCATCTACTGTCTAGCATTCTGTCTACTTCTAGAATACAAAAAAGTTGCAGAGAAGTGGTGCTTTTTACAGAATGTCCACATCATGCTGGGGCATACTCAGGGCCATATGCACATAAATTGATTTCTCTAGTGGAAACCAGGGGAAACAAATGTACTGTGCCTTCTGTGTGTGGATAAAGCAGTCCTCCTGATGTCAATCCACATGGGTGGTGTGTGTGGGCATATCCCTACGACTATTCTTGGTGGACGCCAGGGATATTGTTTGGAGGGGAATGGTCAAAGGGTATAACGTGGTTGTGGCTGAGCTGCTGAGGAGGTGGGTGATATGCTACTCACTCACACTGTACACCCACTCAGGCTATATTGTGTTATCACATTGGAGGATGGGAACAGGGTAGGACATAACTGAACCCCCAGACAGATGTTTTTACATGCTGAGCCCCCAGTAGCCTAAGGATCCATGACTGACCTTAGCAATACTGGAAAAGTCTGGCATGGAGCAAGGAGTGACTGGTAGACTCAGTGCATTCGAGGCACAGGGTGGCTGAGATGGTAATGATGAAGCTCAGAGGAAGGAAAAAAAAAGTCACATTTTTACAAGTCGAATGCAACTCATAAAGCATGGATGTGGGACATCTGTCCTCACAACCCCTTAATCAAATGTATAAACCCCACAATCATGTAACCTACAGCCATGAAGAAAAGATAAACAGCCTGCAAGGCAAACACAGTAACCACACAAAATCCAGTGTTGCAGTCAATTCAACCAAAAGGAGATACAGTTGAGGAAATTAACACTGAGGAAAAGGGATCAAGGAGATTATAGTCAACTAGTTAGATGTCAACTACTAGTAAGGAAAACACTAACTAGATATTCAAGAATATATGAGAAGGCACACATCTGTGCACACATTGACGGAAACACACACGTGCGCGCTAGATTCTACAGAATGCAGAATTATATCAGATTCCATCACTGTGCGTGTTCTTCATTGCTGCTGGATTACAAAACTGAAATAGATATCAGTAGCCTGTAAACATGAGTCCTATCCCCAAATTTTTAGCAGTGAGATGTCCTACTGGCAAGATCCTGGGCAGTCTCAATCTGCAACAACTAAGGGAAGCTTGGCTACAATGACTGCATTCTGTGCCCTGAGCTGTGCTTTTTGGAGACCCATGGAGCATGAAATGAAAATTCTCAAGATCTGTACCAACAAAAACTCTTGCTTATTCCTTATGGGAATGCTGTCAGGATTAACAGCTCTAATGCAGTAAAATGTTACTCCCAAACATTTGAATGGAATTCTACTTGGTACGTTCTGTGATACCGAATTTTATAAATTAGAAACAAAGCAAGTATACACTACTGGAGTCTGAATGATAAATGTGGATATATACAATTTTATTTATTTTATTTAACATTTGTTTACTGAGAAAGTCTGACTGGATTCACATCCTTTTTCATGTGAAGGCCTGGGGAGAAAAGCTCCACAATGAAACATACAGAATTCAATATATAAGTAGAATATATAGGGCACATAACTGGACGTAGTGAAGGAGATTGGGGAGCTCTAGCCAGTTGAGTTGCCCGAGTGCTGTACAATGGTGAGCTCTAGCTAGTCGGTTTGTAGCATAACTGGCAATTTTGTTATAAAAAGATTCAAGTTTTGCTAGCTCAGATTATTTTTACATTTGTGAGTATGGGAGCTGTGTACAGCAGTGTGGAAATTAAGTGCAATTGCGCAATGGTAGTTTTAGTATTCTTAGTGAAGTAGTGTTTGTTCCTAAACAATGTTCCGAGTTTTTGTGTACTTTTTTACTGTTTGGGAAATATGAAGATCAAATTTTAAGCTGCAATCAATTTTGACTCCTAAAGGTTTGGTGTGTGGTGATGGGGAGATGATGGTGTTATTTAGTGATACAATGTTGAAAGTGTTAGTGGGTGGGGCTGATTTAGTGGGTTCGAAAATCATAAGTTTGTTTTTTGGAGGGTTTAAAATTAATTGAGAGTTTGTAAGCCAGGTCTCAACTGCGAGAAAGGATTGTTATGTCAGGTTTTGAAGTTCTTGAATACAGGAAGCAGCACATATCACTGCACAATATACTACTTTTACAACAGTATCATTATATGAGCATCAGTGGTGTAGAGGGATAAAGCTCTGACAATGGCCCAGGATATCCAAACTTGATTATCAGCTCTGGCACTTGATGACACAAATAGGAAGGTTGGGCATTCCCAGCCTATGGGGGGGGGGTGGGGGAATACATACTAAGAGGCACATACGCATGAATTGATTTCCCTGGTGGAGACCAGGGGAAAATACTATATTGTGTCTTATGTGGATGGATATGCCTGTCTTCTGGACATCAACCCATATGGGTGGTGCTTGGCATCTCTATACAATGATCCTTAGTGGAGGCTGGGGATGTCATTTGAATAAGGGATTGACTGAAAGGTGGAAGGTGGCTCTGGCTCAGCTGCTGAGGAGACAGGGTGATACTCCACTCACTCACATCGCACACCCACTCAGGCCATACCATGTTACCACATGGGAGGGGGAAACAGGGCAGGTCATGAGTGAACCCTCCCAAAAGATGTTTCAACTTGTTGAGCCCCCAGTAGCCTAAGGATCCAAGACTTCTCCAGCAATACTGGATAAAGTCTGGGGGGGGGGGCAAGGGGTTGGTAGATCTGGTGTGCACACAGCACAGGGGAGGCTGGGCCAGCAATGAATAAGCTCAGGTAGATAGATCCCTGTAAGAGAAGAATGAAACTCATAAAGCATGGATGTCCGATCTCCCTGTACCCATTTGGGGGAGACTCTGCCCCCACAACCTCTTAATCAAATATACCAACCCTACAGTCACACAACCTACAGCCATGAAGGAAAGAGAAACAGGCTGCAAGGGCAAACACATTAACTGCACAAACTCCAGTGATGTAGTCAAGTGAACAAAAAGGAGATATAGTTGGGGAAAAGTATTACTGAGGAAATGGAATTAGGGAGATCGTGGTTGACTAGCTAGATATCAACTACTAGTAAGGAAAACACTAATTAGATCTTCGAGAATATACAAGAAGGCACACATCACACACACACACACACACACACACACACACACACACACACACACACACACACACACACACACACACACACACACACACACACACACACACACGCACATTAGAATCTAAAGAATGATCACTGCTGTAGGATTACAAGGCTGAATGGGGTAGCACTGGCCTGCGGACATTAGTTTTAGCCCCATATTTTTAGCAGTGAGATGTCCTTACTGTCAAGACCCTAGGCAGTCTCAGTCTGCAACAACTAAAAGGATCTGAACTATAATGAGCTCCTTCTACACCCTGACCTGTACTTTTTGGATACCCATGGAGCATGAAATACAGGACAATTCTCTCTACTAACAAAAAATCTTGCTTATTTTTATGGGAATGCTGTAAGGATTAACAGCTGTAATATGGTCCAATTCCCATGAAAAGCAAACAAACAAAGAGGCAACATCTTCCAATACCTATAATATGTTAGAGACCTCGTGAGCTAAAAAGCAACAATAGCAATGTGTATGAAAATACAGCATAGTAACCAAGTTATAGGACTATGTACAACAGTTCCATACCCATGCTTATCCTACAGCAATTATATTACTATTCAAACATTTAATGTTACAGGGAGCATGTCAAACACCTGCATTATGCTCACTACTACAGTAACACAAAACTGGCTAGGACAACAACATGCAGTTCCCCCCACTCCCTGTAAGGGTGGATTATCTATGATAGGAAGTCTTGCACATCTTTATTTATTTATCTATCCTTTGTTGAACAGGTTAGTCACACTATTTAGTTGTCTCTTTTCAGGGGAGACCTGAGGTGGTATCTACACTACTAAGGGAAATTTGGTCAGGGCATTAGGGAACTTCCTTGCTCTTTTTGCCACAAGATCATTTACATCCACATGAACTACCACCAACTCAGGTAGATGAGTCCTCAGTTTAACATCTCATCTGCAGGACAACACACTCAGGAGTTCAGCACCCCCTCATGCTGCACTGCAGTGTCTGCAAACCTGGTGTGGAAATAAAACCCGCAGCCTTCTGCACCAAAGGCAAGTGTGCAACATGTTGCTAAATATGTGACTGGAAATCCAGGTTGCTGCTTATGACACACTACAAACAAATTCACTCTTCAGAAAAACTGTAGCACTAGCTACTGTTATGGTACAATAATCTCTGATTATCTCCTGTCACAGACCTGCTGTATTTCTCATAATAGCAAGTAACGCACTGAATCGCCCACACTGTTACTAGTCAGCCCTTTTTCCCCCGTCATGCAAGAAACACACAGCTATCAGTCTGCCTCAGCTATTCTATTGTTTTATCCCACAGCTTAATGTTTCCAAGTGTTTTGGGCTTCTAATACCATGCTGGAATTGACCCATTCCTAAATCAGGGTGCAATTAGAGTTCATGAAATTAGTATGGTTTCAGTCTTTGATATTAGCAAACAGTGCTCTTCTCAGCAGCTGCAATGTCCAGAACTGCTTCCTTCGGTAATTCATACTGGGCTGCATGCATTGGCAATATATTAAGTATGACTGTAAATTATTTTTTATTAGAACTATTGCTCCTACTGCTATTAGAACTGTCTAGATATCTTTCTTCCATATTGTTTTCACGTCTGATTACAAATTCTGAAATTCTATAACTTTGTGTGTCTGTACATAAGGCACTGTAATCACTAGGTATAGTAGTTGAAACTATAAATGCTACTTTTGTCTTTTATTTCACAGATTACCTGGTTTTCTCACATCTATTTTTTGAGCTGCTGGCAATGGGTGAGCCCATGTGATATAAACGTCATCATCTTCTACAATGCTTTCAGGTTCATTTCCAGTGCTTCTCGGCTACTTCTATGTTGTAGTGTTTGTAGCCACATTATTCTCCCTTTCAGTATACAGACCTTATGCCATTAGTGTATCACACCCAGCAATAAGAGGTCAACAACTTTATTAAAATATCACTTAAGACAGAGGCATTAGAAAAAAACACATATTAACATTTTTTTTTAATGTATATGCATTATACATTACATATGATTTCATTTTTCCCACATTTTTGGGTTTAGGAAAGATAATGGGGACAGGGACAGTTCAGATTCAAGCAAACTCAGATATCACTTTAGGAATAAAAGAAGGATTAGTTTTCAACTAAACCCTATCCCTATACTGTTTTCCATGTTATGAAACTCAAGTTTGCCAAGGTAGATGGTTTAAATGAGATCCCAAAGAGGGGTTATCAGTTTTCTTGGAGGTATCTTATGCAAAATCCATTAAAAAACATTTTGACATAAGAATACATTGAAAGAGAAAGATCCATAGATAGACATGCTGCAATGGCCAATAAATGAACCTTGATAGAGGAGTAAGAAAGGCCATAGGTCAATAGCTCACACATATTGTAAATCCAGTGAAAAAGTAGCCCTGAATGGGTGTTGGTTATATTGTTGGCACCAACTAGAAAACCTTATCCATCTACTAATATATGATTTTTTTAGAAACAGGCTTTCTTGCCTGCAATAGTACCTGCAGCATTTCCTTTGTAAGCAGATGCATAAAAGGAATTAAGAGTCCATCATCCAGACAGTCAATTGAAGCTGACTGGTGTTGGGGTGTATCAAACACCCCTGTTCTTGTGTAAGTAGATCCAGCCTGTGAGGAAGCTTGTGATAATTAGTCATTTCCAAAAGAAAAGATAAAGTACAGTTGTGCACACTTACCATAAATGTAGATGTTCGAGTGTATTCACTGTCAAAGTCATTACATTTGGGTTATCTGCCTGCAGGTAGCCCTCAGCTGGCCTGAGTATCAAAGTCTTGGATCCCTGCATCAGATGCTGTCTCTTCTTCCATGACGTCAGGTCGTCAGGGGTATAAAACATGCAGCCGACGCCATTACATCAGTTTTTCTTGCCCCAGATGTCAGGTGCCCTCATGATGGGAAGCAATTATATGTTAGGTTACACCTCCAACAAAAAGCAAATACACCAGAAAGCAGAAATACACTAAACAAGAAGAAAGGTATAGCCAAGAGAAGTCAGGGGGCTGGAGGGAGGGTAACCAGGACTGCAACAGTGAATACACTCGAATATCTACATTTATGGTAAGTGTACACAACTGTTACCATGTTCTTCATGTTTCACTGTTGCAGTCATTACACTTGGGTTGAGTCCCAAAGCTAAGGAAGGGAAGAGGAAGTTAGAGAGCATTAGGACCAGCTATTAAGCCCTGCAAGACTGCAGTGACAAAACCAACTCTGGATTTAGAAAAAATAGGCACGTGGTAATGTTTGGTGAAGGTATGTAAAGAACTCCAGGTAGCAGCTTCTAGGATGTCCCTGGCAGGGACACCTCTGAGAAAGGCTGTAGAGGTAGATGCAGCCCTGGTGGAATGTGATCTTATCCCCTGTAGGGTAGGTTTTCCATGGTGCTTATAGCAGAAATGAATGCAATGGACTATCCACTTAGAAATTATTTGCTTAGAAATGGCCTTCCCCTCTGCCCCTGCAGCAAAGCCAACTAGCAGTTGTTCAGATTTTCTGACAGGCTTAGTCCTGTCCAAATAAAATCTAAGGTGTCTGTGCACATCCAAAGAGTGCAGTATTCGTTCCCCTTTGTTTTGTGGATTTGGGAAAAAGTATTCAAATGAATGGACTGATTAAGGGTTATACTAGACACCACCTTGGACATTAAGGAAGGATTGGTCCTGAGGGACACCCTATCTGCATGGAAGATGATGAAGGGCTCCACTGCCATGAGGGCCTGTAATTCAGACACTTTCTTGCTGAAGTTATGGCTAGAAGGAAGGCTGTTTTCCAAGAAAGGAATTTCAACTCTGCAGTTGCAGCTGGCTCAAAAGGAGGTAGATTGAGCTTTTCCAATAGAAAGTTGAGGTCCCAGGCAGGAGTAGGGGCTCTCCTGGGTGGTCTTACATTTTTGGACCCTCTGAGAAATTGCTTTAGCAAGGGGTGAGAGAAGAGGGGTGACTCAGTATTATAATGTGCTGAAATGGCAAAGGCATGAATTTTAATTCACGAGAAGGAAAGGCCCTTGTGGAGCATCTCTGTTAAGTACTGAAGAATAGGTGGTAAGCTGGGCACCGTTCTGCCCATCTCCTGAGTCTGGCTCCAGGAACAGTATCTTTTCCACTTTTCAGCATAGGATTTTCTAGTACTAAGCCTCCTTGCCTCCAGAATGACATCTAGCACCTGCTTACTGAGGGATGCTATTGGAGAGCTCAAGTAATTAGCCAGGCTGCAAGGTTCAGGGTTTGAAGCTGAGAGTGCAGCATCTCGACCTCCTGCTGGGACAGCAGGGAAGGGGTCTGAGGCAGGTGCCATGTTTGCAGCAGTGACATACTGCGAAAGAGGGGGTATCAGTGCTGGCGTGGCCAGTCTGGTGTAATCAGTATTGTCCTTGGTTTATCCTGTTTGATCTTTAGCAGAACGTTCGAGAGGAGAGGCAGAGGGGGAAAGGCATAACCCAAGAGGCTTTCCCAGGTGAAGGACAGGGCATCCACTTTCCAAGCTTGACTGTGGGGAGTCCTTGTGCAGAATTTGTCCAATTGGTAGTTCTGTGGGGAGGCAAACAGATCTATCTCTGCATTCCCCCATTTGTTTCCCAAAAGGTTGAATATCTTTGGTTCCAGTTTCCACTCGTGTGGGTCCATGAGATTTTTGCTTAGGTCGTCTGCTAGTGAATTTAGCTTGCCTGGCAGGAATTGAGCTTGTAGGTGCACTTGGTATCACAAGGATGTGTTCCACAGAGCCAAGGCTAGTCTGCAGAGAGGGTACGAATGGGTTCCCCCCTGCTTGTTTATGTACCGCATAACAGTGGTGTTGTCTGTCTTGACCAATAATTGTCCTGGAGGAATGTGGCCTTTGAAGGCTGTCAGGGAATTCTGTACAGCTAACATTTCTTTTTGATTGATATGCAGGCGCATCTGACTCGGGTTCCATTTGCCCTGAATGCACTGCCCTGCCAAGTGAGCCCCCCATGCATAGTCTGATGTGTCTGTTGTTAGGGTTTGGGTGGCAGGGGGTAGAGTGAATGGGAGCCCCTTGTTGTGGTAGCAGGCCTCTGCCCACCAAAGGAACCCTGTCTTTATACAAGGAATGATAGGAATCATTGATTCCAGGTCCTGAGAATGTTGACACCATAGGCTTTTTAGATACCATTGTAGTTTCCTCATATGCAGTCTTGCATATGGAATTAGTAGAATGCAAGAGGTCATGAACCCCAGGGCTTGCAGGGTCTTTGTGGCCAGTAGTTTGAAGTAGGCTGTCAAATAAACGTATTTCTCTGGAGTGAGGTAAGCCATCTGGGAAGTTGTGTTCAAGCTTGCTCAAAGAAATACATTCTGTTGGCAGGGTACGAGATGAGATTTCTTTTTGTTTATGGTGTACCCCAGAGATGTTAGAAGTTTCTTTACAAATGCCAAATGTTTTAGTAGCATGTCCTGGCTTTCTGCCTGAATTAGACAATCGTCCAGGTATGGGTATATCTGAATATTTCTTTGCCTGCAAAAAGCAATGACTGGCACTAGACACTTTGTGAATACCCTGGGCACAGTAGATAAGCCAAAGGGAAGTGCAGAGAACTGATAGTGCATGGAGCCTGCTCTGAAGTGTACGTATTTCTTGCAAGATTCCCTTATTGGATGTGCAAGTAGGCTTCCTTTAAGTCTAAGGTTGCCAACCAGGCATCTTTGCCTAGCATAGGATGCAGCTGTTGAAGTGTTAGCATTTTGAATTTTGGGATTACCAAAAAGGTGTTTAGAATAGATAGGTCCAGGATAGGACATCAGGAGCTGTCTTTTCTGGGTACCAGGAAAAGTCTTGAGTAAAAACCTTGTCCCCTTTCTTCTGCTGGGACAGGTTGAATAGCCCTGATTCATAGGTTGGTACTAGGCTATCAGCCTTACTGCCTATACAAGCCTATCCATAACAATTCCCTGGCTATTTCTTCCCACACTATTTACTTTCCTGGACCCCTGTCTAGCAGGGAAACTGACGTGATCCCCGGGGCGAATTTCCTTTCTCCCATCCAATCGTCAAAGTTCCTTTTGAAGAGGGCCAAAGAGGCACTCTGCTTGACATGTATGGGCAATCTATTCCAGAGTCTGGGGAGTCTCTGGGTCAGGAACCTATCCCTCCAGCATGTTTTGTTTATTGTGATGACAAGGTTTAGATCCCTGGAGTGTGTGGCTCTGAGGGATTGGGATTTCTTTAAGTGTAGCATGTCCAACAGCTCTGGGTTTGACATGGCCTTGTATGTTAAGCAGAGATCGCCTCTGATACTTACAAGAGAGAGAACCTGCTGTTGTGCCTCTGCCCACTGGTTTGGGGGTAGGTCTGGCCAACCGTTTGGGGTTGGTTAGGTGTGGAAGTGGAATCTGTATTCTTGGAAAACAATATTTAAAACCCATTTGTCATAGATAATGAGTTCCCAGTTTTTTTGCATGCATGGCGATCTTTCCTCCTAAGGGAGCAGGTAGTTGAGCAGGGCTTGGAAGGTTTAAGGATAAGTCATTGTGACATTTTTCCACAGGGGGGGGGTGTTTTACTACTTCTAGCTTTGGAAGTGGGAGCCCCCCACTGCTTAGGCCTGTGAGTACCTTGAGACTGTAGCCTAGGTGGTCTGCTGCTCCTGGGTTTGGACTGAGAAGGCCTAGAAGAGTCAGGAAAGAACCAATTCTTAAAAGGCCAATGCCTACTAAATCTGGGAGGCTGTACTTGCAGGAAATATTTAACAGTTTGCATAGATTTAGCTTTTTCCTCCATCTTTTTAAGAACTTCTTCTGCTTTGTTGCCAAACAGGTGTTCTTGGTTTAAGGGAGTATCCAGTAGTTTAGCTTTAACATGATCTGGCAAATTTTGCTCCTTAAGCCAAGCATGCCTTCTAAGAACAGACCCAGTGACAGCAGCCCAGCAAGATGCTCTAAAGAGTCAAAACCACATTGCAAAGTATGTTTACCAACTTGTTCAGCAGAATGCATTAAATCCTGTAATTCTTTATGTTCAGCACAGTCAGGAATCAACATCATTTTCTGTTTAAGTAGTCCCATAATATGCTGCTGATACTTTAACATATGAAACTGGCAGTTTAAGGCCCTAATGGCCAAAGTAGCAGAAGTGTATACCTTCTTACCCCATCTGTCCAAGGCCTTGGAATCTCTATCAGAGGGGGTAGGGTTTTTGGCTGTAGTAGCCTTAATGCCTTTAGGTCCTTGGGAAATGGTCTCTGGGTTTGCAGTAGGATTCTTGAAGAGGAACTTGTGAGAGTCAGGTACTCTGTAATACCTGTCAGGTTTCCAGGGAGCTGGAGGTAAAGTGTCTGGGGCCAGGCTAGATTCCAAGAAAGCATCATCTACAATGTCCAGGACAGGAGGGATAGCTAAAGGCCTGTGTTGATGGAGGAGTAAGAATTCCCTAAGCCTCTTTTTGGAGTCAGAATAATCCTGGCTTTCCCAGTGGAAATGCTCCCTAAGAGTGTGCAAGGTTTCACCAAAAGAAAAATCTTCTGGGAGGAAGCAGAGGGAATGGAATCCTCTGCATCAGAATCCTCATAGGGCAAATCCTGGTAATCAGAAGAAACAGAAATTTCAGAATCCTGATCAGAAGAATCAGAAGGAAAATTGGTTTTAGGTCTCTTAGAGGGTGAAGGCTGGCTTCCCCTAACTAAAGTAATAAGGTCTTCAGCCATTCTAATAATTTGCTTTTTAGGCATATGGGCCTGACCATGCGGTTTGGACATCAGTTTTCCGGGCATTGGAAAGATTTTAGGCCTTGAAGCAGAAGATGGCGTCGGTTTGAAATGCAAGTCAGTAGGCCTGAATACACCCTCAGAAGCCGATGCGTGCACAGTGGCTCTAGACCCATCCAAGGTAGAGATATCCGCATGTTCCATGGTCGAAGAAGCATCTCGTGGCATATCGAACTTCAAATGGTTCTCAGTAGAGGCCTGCGAATCTGAAGTAGCGGGTATCAGGGGCTGCGAAAGCACCTCAATGAGTACTGACGAACTGGCGACTAGCTTAACGGAAGTGTCGTCGGCAGCTTTGGACCTATGCGGTCTGTCTCTGTCTTTATATTTACGTTTTTTCAGAAAGTCGGTAGTCGGATGGCTTACCGAAGCCATTTCTAGATAGTTAAACCAAGTACCGAAATAATTTGCTGCAAAAATAAACCGACGACGAATTGTTCATGGGTTGAATAAGGCACAAAACCGACAGCGAGGGACGTCGTGGTCTGGGCCAAGGAATGCAGTACGAATGAAAATCTTTATAAGGTATTTGCTTTCCACAGGTAATACAATTGTTAACTTTTACTGACATCGGTTTAGAGCAAGAAAAAGGATCCCCAACAGGGTACATGGCTTTTTTGAAGACTTCGGTTCTGAAACTCAAAAACGAAACTTTCAGGAGTCGGCCGACCGGCACTTGCGAACTGCTTCTGCTTTGGGCACCGCGCGGCAAGAAAGACTGATGTAATGGCGTCGGCTGCATGTTTTATACCCCTGATGACCTGACGTCCTGAAAGAAGAGACAGCATCCGACGCAGGGATCCAAGACTTTGACATTCAGGCCGGCTGAGGGCTACCTGCAGGTAGATAACCTAAATGTAATGACTGCAACAGTGAAACACGAAGAACATCTATGGTTGCCTGGGTCAGAAGGGAGTCACCACAATAACCTTGGTGGATTCTTTTTGAATTTTCAGAAGTACCCCTGATATTAGTGAGAAGGATGGAAAAGCATACAGGAACATTCCTGTCGAAGGAATCCAGGCATTCTTGTATGGAGTCCTGAAGTAGAATTTTGCCAAACGATTGTTCAGAGAGAAGGCAAAGACATCTACTTGAGGAACTTCCCACAGATGGATCAAATCTCGGAAGACACCATGATCTAGTTTTTATTTGTGAAGTTCTGTCCCTGTCCTGCTTAGCTTGTCTGCCACATGATTTTGTTCTGACGGAATGCAAGATGCCTGTAAAGTGACATTGTGCTGTAAAGCTAAATCCCAAGCTAGCATAGCTAGTCTGCAGACAGGGTATGTCTTTCTTGTTGATGCACCAAATTATTGTGGTATTGTCTGTAACAATTTGAAGACATACAGGGGACTAAAGCTGATTCACAAAGTTGGGGGACTAAAGCTAATTCAAGTTGAGTGGCTTGATCAGGTAGAGCATCTCTTTTATATTTATGTGGTTGCATCTGTCCTTAGTGTCTCACACACCTTGCACTTTTATCCCTCCCAAATCTGCTCTCCAAGCAAAATCTGAGACATCTGTGGTTGCTGACTGCTTTGTAACATGGAGGGAGAACTGGATTTAGGGATATCTGCTATTTCCACCAAGTGGTTTATTTTATCAATAATCATCCCAGCCTTATTAGAAATAGTAGGACTGGAATTAACTAAGTATTTGGCAGCAGAAATATTAACTAAAGCTATAGCTGTTGGATAAGGTTTGGGAAGAGTGTACAAAAGCTTAAAAGACTAAGTAACATTCTACATCTCATCTGCCTTTTAAGGGCAGTTGGCTGTCAGGAAAATTGCAGGCATTAACACACATACATCCTCCAGAGATGAGAGAACTGGAGAAATGTATGAAGGTTCTAGAAATTCCTTCTGTAACAGCTGGTAGTATTTTCGTAGAGACTGAGAAACCTCAATATTCTCTCACTTGAACACAATGACACATTCTAGAAACAGTCTCAGAGAAGGAGAGCTCTCCCCACAGGGAGAGTCAGAAATTAAGCTCACCTCTGAATATGAATCAGAAATTTGAGGAGAAAACACTTTGTCTGTCCCTTTATTATGCTGTCCTGATTCAAAATCTTGATCTCTTCAGGATCATCTCTTAGCTCGGGCTCACTCCTCTACCTTACCCCCATTCCCACCCACCCCTGCTTGTTCCAATTACTCCATCTCTAAAGCCTGTTGTCCAATTACAAACACTCCTGCCTCCAAACATCCAATCCGCACTACAACCCCAACCATTACACTAGCTCTACCCTAAACCTTCACAATCTGCACTCTACCGCCCAGTCCACTACCCCTACCTTCTAGAACTCAAACTACATCATGCCACTAAAAATTGTGCTACCATCTCCCTAACCTGCTTTTAACACTATATATCAGTCTCTTAATCTGCATCACCCCCCCAAACCACTTCCTAACCCCTGCAACAATTTCACACTCTACTCTTCCTCTACATCATGACAACCCCATAAAAAACTTTAGTAATATATCAGCCAGCCTAATTCAATATCACTTTATATATCTCTCAAAACTAAAAATCCTTTCAGACACAATCATTAGTAAACCTACCTTCTACATAATAGTCTGCAACAATAAATCTACCCAATACCTCAAACATTACCTCTCTAAACAACACACTCTATCTCTGTGTGGGGACATCCACCCCAACCCAGGGCCCCCAACTACAGCTTCCTCTGCTAAAAACCTAAACACTAAAAATATTCTTCTAGCAACCCTAAACACACTTAGTATCTATAACAAAACCACAGAATGTCATGCTTGGTTAAGTCACTACACCCCAGATATCCTAGTAATCACCGAAACTTGGCTAAAACCCCATACCCATGATACTGAAATAACACCTCCAGGCAATCATATACTCAGAAAAGACAGAACCAACAAAAAAGGTGGCAGGGTAGCCTTAATCTATCCTAACACAATCACCATCTCACCTTTCCCTAAAGAAATATCAACTTTTAATAATGCTGAGTTTCTAATCGGAACCCTACAAATTAACAAAACAAAACAACAATGCACTGTTGGTCTATATATACCCCCTGGGCAAAACAACCAAACCATGGAAGATATCCTCTCTTGGATGTCTGAAAACATCAGTAATGAGACTAAACTTATGGGTGATATCAACATTAACTGGCTGGATCTGTTGATTGACTCCCCTACTAATAGTATAAACCTCTATAGTTATAGCCAGCTCATTACCAGTGCCATCCGTATGCATAACAGCAATACCCTAGGTGCAACTCTTGACTGGATACTTGTTTCTAATCCAGACAAATACTCTACTCTCCATACTTTACCCAATACTCTTAGTGACTACCTACCCATATTCATATATAGATCCACACCACAAACTACAAGAACCACACGTATAAAACTACTAGAAATATTAGAAACTTTGACCAGGAAAAGTTTAATGAAATCCTAAAACACACTAACTGGAACCCACTTAAAACACTACCACTAGAAAATGCCCTTGAATACTTCAACAATATATTTCTAAACACTCTTGACAGCCTAGCCCCCCTCCACACAAAAAGAATAAAACTACCCATGCTCACTGGCTACCAAAAAATACCAAACAACTTCTACAAGATAGAGATAAAGCATGGAAAGAATGGCACAATAACAAATCTGATGTCAGCCTAATCACATATAAACAGCTACGAAATAAAGCAAAAAAACTAGTGAACTTAGATGAAAAATATAATTTTCCAATCAACTGGCAAACCACAAATACAACCCAAAACAATTTTGGAAACATATCTCAAACCTGCTTACCCTGGGCTCTAAACAAACTCCATCACCATACTTTGAAAAAAACTCAGAGATAGCCAACCTGTTTAACTCTCACTTTATACACAGCATCAGCCTACTGTTAACAAATCCCACCTCCACAACTACCTCAAACCCCATCTCTGAACCCCCTCTACCCTTATCTCAATTCTCCTGCACAAACAAAAAAACCCTTCACATTCCCATCAAACCAGCATTACATCTTCTATCCCCCTTTCTATTAAACCTGTCCCCACCTCTCTCATTCAAAAACGACTTCAAAAACTAAAACCATGCTCCCTCTCCTCTGACAACCTTCCCCCCGAATACTTAAAACTTCCTGCAGAAGCCATAGCATATCCTGTCAGTATCCTTATAAATCATTCTGTAGCAGAGTCCATCGTCCATAACCTCTGGAAAAAAAATTATCATCAGCCCTTTACATAAAGGGGGGGGGGAGTTCCATTGAACTATCCAATTATCGACCAATATCCACCTGCTCTCCTCTTTCCAAACTTCTGGAAGAATGCATACATAAGCGACTGTTGTACCACCTCATCCAAAACGAACTAATTACCCCTACCCAACATGTTTTTTGTCCATCACACAGCACCACCCCTGCCATAATCTCATTCATGGACACTGTGTCCAAATCCATTAACTCTGGTAATATCACTTCAGTCTTACTACTAGACCTGTCAAAGGCATTTGACACAGTGTCCCAGAAACAAACTTCTTCATCAGCTATCCATTACAAGCTGCACCCTACCATCCCAGTGGTTGCAAGCTACCTATCCAACCGCCAACAGTGTGTCAAATGGCAAAATAAATTATCCCAATATCAAAGCAGTATAACTGGTGTACCATAAGGGTCCATACTTGGACTCTTACTCTTCAATGTTTCCACCAACAACCTTCACACCTCAACACCCCTTAGCTCCATCATCCAATATGCAGATGACACTACCATAATTTCCTCTTCCAGTAACATACAACAACTTCAGCAACTCACCCAAGCCACCTTCACCTCAGTAGAGACATGGCTGAGAGAAGCCTAGCTACTTTTAAATCATAAAAAAAAAAAAAACTCTTGCTTTTCTCAACAAAACGAATCTCATCTGACTTTAAAATATTCTCATAGGATAAACCAAGTAAAAAGTAGGCACTGTAGCAAGTCAATAGCACGAAATCAGCAAGGCTGGTACAATTATTTATTGAAGCGCTTTTCATTTGCTAACATAAGCAAACTTCTTCAGAAACCATTTTTATTTAAAACCATTTAAATAATCACAATTAATGACTGTTAAACCAATCACAGTTCACATCATATTAACCACTCGTTAAAGGCATCTAACCTACTTAAAAATATACTACTAATAAATAAATACTAATTTAAACTACCTACAACATAATATAAATACTAACAAATCATGTTATCAAAAATAAAACTGGTAATGTAACCTAAGTAAACATTTCAAACTAGAATGATCGTATTATAATAATATATAATAAATAATATATATAATAGACTAATATTTTTTAAATATTACCTGAATATTATTTAATATTGTACTGTATAAGCCTTCTAATATAAGATGTAACTAAGTGGGGAATATATTAGTCTATTATATATTATTTATTATATATTATTATAATACAATCATTCTAGTTTGAAATGTTTACTTAGATTACATTACCATTTTTATTTTTGATACCATGATTTGTTAGTATTTATATTATGTATAGGTAGTTTAAATTAGTATTTATTTATTAGTGGTATATTTTTAAGTAGGCTAGATGCCTTTAACGAGTGGTTAATATGATGTGAACTGTGACTGGTTTAACAGTCATTAATTGTGATTATTTAAATGGTTTTAAAAAATTAAACATGGTTTTTGAAGAAGTTTGCTTATGTTAGCAAATGAAAAGCGCTTCAATAAACAATTGTACCAGCCTTTCTGATTTGGTGCTATTGACTTGCTACAGTGCCTATTTTTTACTTGGTTTGTGGTTTTTAGCTTTCAGTTTTTGTTTATTCTCATAGGATAACCCAGAAATTGAAACAGTTCCCACAGCTAAGCTTTCTAGATGTAACCTTAGATAACAAACTAACTTTGGAACACCACATCTGCAATAGCATTAAAAAAACACACATCAAACTAGGAACACTTTACAGACAAAAAACTTTCTTGGATAGCTCCACCAGAAAAACCCTTGCCAACACCTATTTGCTTCCCTCACTCTTACATGCTGCCCCCTTATACACCAATTTGAAATCTTCTCTTAAAAACAGGCTCTAGTCCTGCTACCATAAAATTGCCAAATTCGCCACAGGTTGCCCCTACCATTCCCACCACTGCCCAGCTCTGAAAGAACTAAACTGGCAGGAACTCACACAACACCAAAGCCTAGTACAGCTGTCTTCTGCACATAAAATGCTATATACATCAGATAGCTGCCCAGCCCTTAAATCTGTCCTAAAACCCTACATACCTACAAGAGCCCTCTGCTCTGAAAACAAACAACTCCTAACGTCTACATTTCAAACAAAAGAGCTGGACAGTGTCTATATTCTCCTGCCACCATCAAGCTCTAGAACTCTCTGCCAGCAGATATTACTACCACTGTGAGCTTTAACAAATTTAAACACACCCTAAAAAACATTTTATATGTCATCAGACCTGCCCCTGCTCCTTCCCTAACAGGTGAACTCCATTCACTCTCTAGTGGCTTTCCTTTCTATCCCTAAAACAGGAATTTCATCTACTAACCACTAGCATAGGTTCATAGGTGTGTACTAGGCTAATTGCCCTGGAGCCTTTAAAAGCCTAGCCCAAAAGAATTGCCTGGGTACCGTGCCACCCGATGTTAATTCACAGTGCCCCAATCCAGTAGGGCAACTGGAATGATCCCTAGAGTGAACTTTCTGTTACCCATCCACTCATCAAGATTCCTCTTGAAGAGGGCCAGTGAGGTACTCTGCTTGACATGAATGGGAAGCTTATTTCAGAGTATGGGCAGTCTTTGGGAGATGAACCTGTCCCTCCAGCATGTCCTGTTAATTATGGTAATGAGGTTGTGACTTCGGGAGTGTGTGGTATGGGGGGATTGGGATTTCTTTAAGTGTAGCATTTCAAGTCGGGATGGGTCAGACATGGCTTTGTAAGTCAAGCACAGATCACCTCTAAGTAGATGATAAGAAACTGAGAACAGCTGAATTTCTTGACTTTGTACATGTAAGACATGTGTTTAAGGCCTAGGATCCTTTTTGTGAGGTACTTTTGTGGCCTCTCCAGCTGCTGTAGCTGTCTGGTCGGGTACATGCCAAATAGGGCATTATATTCGATTTTTGGTCTAATGAGGGATGAGTGGAGAGGGATGATGACCTCTTTCTTCCTGGATGCAAAACCTTTGGTTATAAGATGTGCCACGTAGAAGGACTTTCTGACCACAGTGGCAATGTGGTGGTCGAAGGTGAGGTGGCTGTCGACCTGGATGCCCAGATCTCTTATGGCCTCTTCAGTGGTCAGTGGGCTCCCATCAATGTGGTAATTCGTGGGAGCTGAGTTTTTTCCAAAGGGGATGATAATGCATTTTTTGGCATTAAGCTTCAGGCCATGGTTCTGACACCAGTTACTGGCCTGAGAGAGGCCCTTTAGTAGGATGTCTGCATCACTTGGAGAGTTGATAATGACTCATAGCTTGCAGTCATCAGCAAACTTGGTCAGCCAGAGTCCTTCTGTGTTGGCCTGGACTTCTGAGAAGTAGATGCCAAACAGGAGAGGGCCCAGGACTGAGCCCTATGAGACTCCATTTGTGACTGTTTGACAGTCTGACTTAGAATCCGCAACTTTCACTCTGTGGGTCCTGTCTGAGAGCCAATTTGCAACCCACCTAGTGATGTACAAATTGATGCCTAGTTTGGTGAGTTTATCAATGATACCTGAGTGGGGAATGGTATCATAGGCCTTGGCCAGTTTGAGGTAGGCTGTATCCACTGCCTTACCCTCATCCACAGCCTTGGTGACTGCCTCGAAGAAGTCAACCAGGTTCAGCATGCAGGATCTCCACTTGACAAAGCCAAACTGTTTGGGGTCAAGAGTTTGGAGATTGCCTATCTCTTTGTTAAGCAGGTCCATGATGATGCGCTCCATAACTTTGCATACCAGACTTGTCAGGCTAATGTGGCGATAACTCCCAGGGTCTGTAGCTGCTCCCCCTTTATGGAGAGGGATGACTGTAGCACTGCACCATTCATTAGGGACATAGCCTGAGGTAAGGCTGTGACTGAACAGGGCACACAGATGCGGTGCCAGTTCATTTTGTAGCTCATGTAGGATGCAGCCAGGGATATTATCAGGCCCCATGAATGCTGTATTCTTGGCCTTAGACAATGCAGCTTTTACCTGTGCCACAGAAATGGTGGGTATGAGGCTTTCTTCTGGTATTGTGATAGGGCACTGGGGGGTAAAGTTGGCACTGAATCTGTCGGCCAGTATGTTGGCTACGTCTGGTGGCTCAGTATAGGAGGTAAATTGAAAAGTGAATGGACCAACAACAGGAACTGAAGGAGTGAAACCACCACAACGAATTTGACTTAGGTTTCGTCTTTATTCAGACTTCTTCAGAACAAATGTCAAAAAATGGTCATACACCAGAATTTATACACCTTATAATGACATCATTAATCAATTAATCAATTAGTCAGTAAAAAACTTTCATCATACTTAAAGCAACCTGAGCACACACACACACACACACACACACACACACACACACACACACACACACACACACACACAAACAAACAACTTAATAATATAGTAGCATACTATATTAATAATAAAATTGATGAGTACTTTATAAATCAAATTAAAAAATTAAAAAATTACACAACTAAACATAGTAAAAATAATAAAATAATGAACATTAAACCCCACACCAAATAGTGTGTGATAATGAACTAAGCACAATCATTATACATAACAAGTGAAAATGTTGGCTAATCACCCAAAAACATGTTTCAGTTTCAAGATTGGGGCTATGCTGATGTGGTCATTAATGCCAGGGAAAACTGTTGCATTCAACCTAAGTTGCCACCTCACCTCACTAATGTCTAAATGCAAATCTAAAACCCTACCCTGTACATCCTTGACTATGTTTTGCAATATACAAAATTTAAAATGATGCCCACCATGCGTTTCAGTGTGCCTATATAGGGCATTGGTGGTTTTCCTTAGCCTTATGTCTGACAGGTGCTCACTAATCCTATCTCTAAAGGCTCTACTAGTTTTCCCGACGTAAAACGCCGGACACTGGGCACACTGTGCCATGTACACCACATTTTTTGTATAACAATCAAAATGCCCATATAATCTAATTAGTACACCTGCCACTTGTAAGTTTACACCTGTGGGTAGAATGTAATGACACACACTACATCTACCACATTTGAAGTTCCCAACAGGCCTACCAGTTGCATTAGAAAAATTATCACCCCTCTCTAATAATTGTTTCAATGACCTTGCCTTCCTAAAAACACATTTGGGATGACTACCAAGCTTTTCCCATACCAAACAGTCCAACCTAAGAAGCTTCCAATTATTGTATATGATGTCCCTAATGTTGGGAGCATCATAAGAATAAGTAGTAATAAAATAAAGGTTGTGTTCTAGAACATAACTACTAATATTATTAGTCGGAGGTGAAGTATGGCCACCATTGCCAACATTGACAATTTGATTACTTACGTCTTGGCCCACTGTCATAGCAAATCTGAGTATTGCCTTGGAGGTTTTTGATATAGCTATAGAAGGCGTTGTGGTTGTTTTTGGTGTGAGCCGCAATTCTGCCTTCATAGCTGGCTTTAGAGGATTTGATAAGGGATCTCAGCTTTTTGTTGAGACTGATAAGGGAGGTTTTGCAGTTTTGTGACTTCATTTTTTTCTGCAACAGTTTCTTCCTTTGTTGTAGAGTTTATTGATGGCTGGCAACCACCAGATTGGCTTCCTTTTTTTGGAGGAGGCTGTCAGTTCTATTTGATATGGCAAGGTCCATGCATTTGTGTACATGCTCGTACAGTGCATTGGTGTATGGCAGTCATGCAGCTGTTTTCCATTGGCATGGGTGCCAAGAAGTTAGCCACCTCTGTATTTAGGGGCCCAAAGACGGCTTTAGAGAAGTTTTTCAGGGTGGTCACCTTAGGGGGGGGGGGCGTGTAGGTGAGATGAAGATTTCCATGGTGATCAGTTTGTGGTCAGATTTAGCCAGGGAGGAATTGACTAAAGATGTGGAGCAATGGTCTCCCATGTTGGTGAAAACCAGGACGAGGCTGTTGCTTCCTCTAGTGGGGGTCAGAATGAGCTGGTCCAGAGCAATGGAACTGATAAATCCCAGAAAGCGTTGGGCCTGTACACTGGTACTTGAATAGTTTTCCCAGTTGATGGAAGGGTAGTTGAAGTCACCCAGTATGAGAGTATTGGGTTGGATCTTCATAGATTCCAGGGTGCTTAGGAACTTGGAGTGAGAGTCTAGGGACATGTTTGAGGTTCTGTAGTAGGTTATGACTTGTATTGCCATCATACCCAGTGTTAGTTGTACAGTACAGTTGTGTATCTACCATAAATGTAGATGTTCGAGTGTATTCACTGTTGCAGTCATTACACTTGGGTTATCCTGCTGGTAGGCTACCCGCAGTCGGCCTGAATTCCAAAGTCCTGGTCCGGCGTCGGTTGCTGTCGCCTCTTCCCTAATGTCAGTGCGCCAGGGATATAAAAGATGCAGCCAATGCCATTTTCTTCAGTTTTCTTGCCCCAGATGTCAGGTGCCCCCAAAAGGGTAGGCTAAAAAACATTGCTTATAAAAGCATGCACTAAAATAAACAATACCTTCATCTACAAGCAAATACACCACATAGGTTGTACAGGATAGAGAAGTACAGATAAGTCCCAGCAAAGAAAGGGGGGTGGTGGGTGGGTAACCTGGACTGCAATAGTGAATACACTTGAACATCTACATTTATGGTAGGTACACAACTGTACTATGTTCATCGTGTTTCACTGTTGCAGTCATTACACTTGGGTTGAATCCCAAAGCTGAGGTTGGGCGGCTGGGTCTAAATAGAATTAGGAGTGGCTATAAGGCCCTGCAGAACTGCAGTGGCAAAGTCTGCTCTGGATTTAGAGTAAAGAGGTAAGTGGTAGTGCTTAGTAAAAGTGTGCACTGAAGTCCAAGTTGCAGCATCCAAAATATCCTTGGTTGGTACTCCTCTGAGGAAGGCTGCTGAGGTGGCTGCTGCCCTGGTAGAATGTGGTCTAATGCCCTTAGGCACTGACTTGCCATGTTGTGAATAGCAGAAACAAATGCAGTATCCTATCTATTTTGAAATAGTCTGCTTTGAGATAGCCTTTCCTTGTGATCCTGCAGCATATGCCACTAAAAGTTACT
The DNA here is from genome assembly GCF_019279795.1 of Protopterus annectens. Lineage (NCBI taxonomy): Eukaryota > Metazoa > Chordata > Ceratodontiformes > Protopteridae > Protopterus > Protopterus annectens. The sequence continues at coordinate 1,620,893,436 of NC_056728.1, read as the reverse complement.
CAGTCTTTCTGAAAGCTTTAGTTTTGTCCAAGTAGAAGTGTAGTTGTCTGTGTATGTCCAAAGAATGCAGAAGTCTCTCCCCTTTATTCTGTGGGCTTGGGAAAAAAGTAGGCAAATGAATGGTTTGATTAAGAGCCACACTGGACACTACCTTAGGCATAAATGTTGGGTTTGTCCTTAGAGAAACCCTGTACGGATGGAAGATAATAAAAGGTTCCACAGCCATTAATGCCTGTAACTCTGAGACTCTTCTTGCTGAAGTTATTGCTAGGAGCAGCACTGTTTTCCATGATAAGAATTTTATCTCAGCTGTATTGGCTGGCTCAAAAGGAGGCTGTGTGAGTTTTTCCAAGACAAAATTGAGGTCCCATGCAGGTATTGTTGCTCTCCTTGGAGGTCTTATGTTTTTGGCCCTCCTGAGGAACTGCCTTAGCAATGAATGTGAAAAAATAGGTGGGTCTGTACTGTAATGAGCTGAAATGGCAGAGGCATGGATCTTAATTGATGAGAAGGATATGCCTTTGTCCAGCATCTCAGTTAGATATTGTAAAATCTGAGGTATATGTGGAACAAGCATGTCAATTCATTGTGCCTGGTTCCAAGCACAGAATCTCTTCCATTTTTCTGCATAAGATTTTCTGGTGCTGGGCCTCCTGGCCTCCAAAATAACATCCATAACCGCTTTAGAGAGAGGTGTATTCTGAATGGTTACACTATCCGCCATGCAGCTAGATTTAGGGCTCTGAGTTGGCTGTGCAGGATCTGATTGTTTTGTTGGGTCAGTAAATGAGGAATTTGAGGCAATGTCCAGGCTGGGCCTTGGGACAAGCTCCTTAGGATTGGGTACCAGTGTTGGTGTGGCCAATCTGGGGCAATTAGTATCATTTGTGGCTTCTCTTGTCTGACCTTTAGGAGTACCTTGGGGAGGAGAGGCAGTGGAGGAAAGGCATATACTGTAAGGTTGTTCCAGCTGAATGACAAGGCATCCACTTTCCATGCTTGTTTGTGATAAGTCCTTGTGTAGAATCTCTGAAGTTGGCAGTTGTGAGGGAAGGCAAAAAAATCTATGTCTGGGCATCCCCATTTCCTTGTTATCATGCTGAAGATTTGTGGATCTAGTTTTCACTCGTGAGGATCCATGAGGTTTCTGCTTAGTTCGTCTGCCAGAGCATTTGTTTTTCCTGGCAGGAATTGTGCTTGCAGGTGTACTTGGTAGGTCAATGCTGTGTTCCACAAAATCATGGCTTGTCTGCAGAGGGGGTAGGAATGTGTGCCCCCCTGTTTGTTTATGTACCACATAACTGTGGTGTTGTCCATCTTTATCAGCAGCTGTCCTGGATGAAGTAGGTCCTTGAAGGCTGTCAGGGCATTTTGAACAGCTAGCATCTCTTTTTGATTGATGTGAAGATGCCTTTGGCTTGGGGGCCATGTGCCCTGAATACATTTTCGTGCCATGTGGGCCCCCCAGGCATAATCTGATGCATCTGTTGTTAGTGTTTGCCTGGCTGTGGGTAAAGTGAATGGCTGTCCCTTGTTGTGGTGACAGGCCTGTGCCCACCATTGAAACTCGTTTTGCAGGCAGGGAATGAGTGAAATTAATGATTCCAGGCTGTGGCAATGTTGAGTCCAAACACTTTTTAAATACCACTGTAGTTTCCTCATATGCAGTCTTGCATATGGAATTAGCAGAATGCAGGAGGCCATGTAGCCCAGAGCCTGCAGAATTTTTCTTGCAGATAACTGGGTCTTTGTTGCCATGCTTTCGAAATAAGAAGTCAGTTGCTTTTGTTTGTCTGGCGTGAGATAAGCCATCTAGGCAGTTGTATTTAAGCTTGCACCCAAGAGTATTATCTCTTGAGAGGGTACTAGTTTTGATTTCTTTTTGTTTACTGTGTACCCTAAGCAAATTAGTAATCTTTTTACAAACGCCAGATGCTTTAGTAGAATGTCTTTGGTCTCTACTTGAATAAGGCAGTCGTCCAAGTAGGGATATATTTGAATTCCTCTTTGTCTGCAAAATGCAATTACTGGTGCCAGGCATTTTGTGAAGACCCTGGGCGCAGTAGATAAGCCAAAGGGCAGGGCAGAGAACTGATAGTGCATTGAGCCAGCTATGAATCTGAGGTATCTTCTGCAAGATTGTCTGATTGGGACATGCAGTAATGCCTCTTTGAGGTCTAAAGTTACAAGCCAAGCCTTCTTGCCCAGCATGGGCAGAAGCTGTTGCAGAGTCAACATTTTGAATTTTGGAACGTCCAGAAAAGTATTTAGAATAGACAGGTCCAGAACTGGTCTCCATGTTTTGTCCTTTCTTGGTACTAAGAAAAGTCTTTTTTTTTTTTTTTCTAAGAAAAGTCTTGAGTAAAATCCTTGTCCCTGCTCTTGTTGTGGCACTGGCTGAATAGCCCTCATGTCCATGAGAGATTAAACTTGTTTTTGTGCCTCTGCCCATTGATTGTGTGGGAGGTCTGGCATACCCTTTGCCTTTGGAAGGGTGTGAAAGTGGAACCTGTAGCCCTGACAGACTATATTTAGGACCCATTTGTCCTGGGTGATCGTGTGCCAATTTTGTGAAAAAAGTGCTAGCTTTCCCCCTAAGGGTGCTGCCAAAAGATAAATGCTTGGCACTGGCAGAGGGAAGTCATTGGGACTGTTTCCTATATGGCTGTGATTTGTCTTCTCCGCTTTTGGAGGTAGAAGCACCCCATTGTTTGGGCCTGTATGAGCCCTGGGGCTGTCTGCCTCTAGGGCGCCTGTATCTGCCTCTTTGTGGCCTGTAGACATGAGAAAGGACCAATTCTTAGAAGGCCAGTTCCTGCTAAATCTGGGTGGCTGTACCTGTAAGAAATCCTTCACTGTCTGCATAGATTTAGCTTTATCCTCCATTTTCTTCAACACCTCTTCTGCCTTAACACCAAACAAAGTATCATGCTGTAATGGAGCATCCAATAATTTTGCTTTAACATGATCATGCAGAGTCTGTTCCTTTAAACAAGCATGCCTTCTAATAACAGAACCTGTTACAGCGGCCCTGCAAGAGGCCTCCAGTGAATCATAACCACATTGCAAAGTATGTTTTCCCACTTGTTCAGCTGCATGCAATAAATCCAACAATTCCTTGTTCTCAGAACATTCAGAATTTGTCAACATTTTCTGTTTTAACAGAGACATTAAGTATTGCTGATATTTAAGCATATGAAACTGACAATTTAAAGCCATTACAGCCAATGTAGCAGAAGTGTAAACTTCTTCCCCCATCTGTCCAGTGCCCTAGAATCTCTGTCTGAGGGGTCAGAGTTTTTTGCAGTAGCAGCCTTGACCCCTTTGGGACCCTGAGAAATAGTTTCTGGGTCAGCAGCAGGGTTTTTATATAGAAATTTATGAGGATCTGGAACCCTGTAGTATCTGTCTGGCTTAACAGGTGCAGGAGGTAAAGAGTCGGGAGACAGGCCAGACTCTGAAAATACATCATCTACAATGTCTAGAACAGGTGGAATAGCAAGAGGTCTGTGCTGATGTAGTAGAAGAAAGTCTCTGAGCCTTTTCTTAGAATATGAATAATCTTGGCTCTCCCAGTTGAAATGCTCCCTCATGGTATGCAGGGTTTCCCCAAATGAGTAATCCTCAGGAGGAGAAGCTGAAGGAATAGATTCTTCAGCATCAGAATCCTCATAGGGAGGAACAGAGTATCCCTGTTCTGAAGAGGAGTCAGAGAAAATGGAAACCTGATCAGAGGAGTCATATTCAGTATCTTGCCTAGACCTCTTATCAGGAGGAGGATGGGAACCCCTGATCAAAGTAATTAGGTCTTCGGCCATTTTGAGCATCTGTTTCTTAGGCATGGAATTCTGTCCTGGAGAATGCTGTACTTGTTTCCTTGTTTTTAAAACTGTTTTAGTCTTTGTCTTGGATGCTGAAGCTGGCTTGATATAAAGCTGTGTAGGTCTGAAAACACCTGCTCAGCGACTCCAGACCCATCTGAGGGATTAGTTTCCGAAGGCCCAATACCTTGAGTATCCAGAGGCCTAGTTGTCTCCATGTGGGAGTCGGAGGCGGCCTGTGGCTCTGAGGTAGCGGGTGTCAGGGCCTGCGAAAGCGCCTCACAGAAAACCGGTGAACCGGCGACTGGCCTAGAAGAGGCTTTGTCATCGGTTTTGGACCTCGGATGCCTGTCCTTTTCTTTTTCCTTGCGCTTTCTATGAATTCCGGTCGTCGGTTGTTCTGACGGCATTATATAGTTAAACCTTCGGCCAAAGTAATGAAAAGCAAAATCGTGCCGACGCTTAATAGTGCGTTGGTTAAATCTAGCACAAAACCGACAACTAGCAACGTCGTGGTCAGAGCCTAGGCAAGGAATACAGTAAGAATGAAAATCCTTATGAGGTATTTGCTTCCCACAAGAAATACAATTGTTAACTTTTTCTGACATTGGTCTGGAGCAAGAAAAAAGTTTCCCCGATGGTGTACTTAACTTTATAGAAGACTTCGGATCTGAAATTCAATTTCGAAAATCTCAGGAGTCGGCCGACTGGCACTTGCGAACTGCTTTTGCTTCGGGCACCGCGCGGCAAGAAAGACTGAAGAAAATGGCGTTGGCTGCATCTTTTATACCCCTGGTGCACTGACATCAGGGAAGAAGTGACAGCAACCGACGCCGGACCAGGACTTTGGAATTCAGGCCAACTGCGGGAAGCCTGCCAGCAGGATAACCCAAGTGTAATGACTGCAACAGTGAAACACAATGAACATCTAAAGTATCTCGGATGCATTATGCTGGGCTACCAGTCTAGAGGTGTGCGCATCCTTTAAGGATATGGAGACACCACTGCCTTTGGAGCTTCCATCCGTATTCTGGGGCAGAAAGGTAAGGAATGAGTTGTAGCCTGGGAGCGCAGGGGTGCTTTGTGCCTCTTTAAACCAGGTCTCTGTTACAGCACAGATGTCGACATTTTCTGTTTTGAGGAGAGCTTCAAGCGAGTGCAACTTGAGATTTAGACTTCTAGCATTGAGCAGCATGACCCTCAGATTGCATTTGTTTGTAGCTGTTATGGTGGAATTTTGGTCTTTGGAACACTGCCTAAAAAAGGCACTATAGGGGTGGCAAAAGCCTTAGACAGTACCCGGAATCCCAGGGGTGACATATGCAGGCCGTCTCTGGTAAAGCATAGAGGTCTGTCGAACATGTCGTCCCAGGCAGACAGATACTGGATACTCTTAGAATGACACCAGAAACTTAGCCAATTGTTGAAGTCAATCATTTTCTGCTCATTCTGTGGTATTATTCTGGGTGACATTAGAATACTGCTCAGGGCTAGGGTCATACCTGCCTGGGCCATATAATCAAAAGTTCCATCACATCTCTTTTCATGTAGTCCAGGGAGGTATGCCTCAGGTCATTGACACCCACATGGACAATGACTGAGTCATATTTATACTTGTTGTGGAGTGACCTGAGTGCATGTTTTATGTGGCAGATCCTGGCACCTGATAAACAACTGATTGTCACCTTCTCCTTGTGCAACCTAGTGAGTGGGACATCAGTGTGCTTCACAACTGAGTCTCCTATGATTAGTACATTAGGCAAAAGTGCATGGTGGACTAACAGACCATATTTCTGCACCCTTAACTTTCCCGTCATTCTAAGCATCTACTTGCATCTAAAGTTCTGATCCTCACTCTTTACCTTACTCCTGCCTAATGTATATATATAAAAAAGCTTGCAATCTACCACTTTACTTTAATTTAGTACGTTTTATTATTGTATCTACCTCTCTGTACTTATTTTGCATATATTATTGTATCTACCTCTTTGTACTTATTTAGTAATCAATTATTATTAATGTGTGCTTTAATACCTGTTTTTATCTTGTTGATGTAAATTAAATTGTCTTAACTTTCATGTATCATTTGGAGTTTTTCTCCCCAGGCCTCCACTGAAAATGGGTTCCTGACCCAGTCAGACTTTCCCGGTAATCAAATGTTAAATAAATAAATAAATAATAAACAAAATTATTAAATGGAAGTTTATCTCCCCAAAGGGAACTTATCTGTCCAGCAAAGGAACAGCACAGGCTGACGGTCAATCACTGATAGCCTCAAAGGAGTGTACTCTTCAGCACTAGTAGAGCTCTGTAGGGCTCGACACCCAAACTTGTATTTTACTCAGCTCAACCTGAGCTGCCTGACAGTTTCGGTACATGGAAGGTACCCTGAAGCTTTGGAAGCTGTCAAGGTACAACCCATATAGCTAAGGCTACTACAGCAGTGATCGATATGATGAACAGCTAGTGTTATCTGGGCCAAAGAAAGGGTTAATAGGAGAATCTTGGAAGAGTCCTTCTTAATCTACAGTAGAAGGGGGGTGGGGGGTGGCATAGAATTACATTCCTTTCCATAGGAAAGAAAATACATTGACTTTTCAGGCCTGCTTGGAATGGGTTGTGGTGCATAACTGTCTGCTATGAATGGAGGCAAAATAAATCTACTTGAGGAGTTCCTCATAGGTGGACACTTTCCTGGAAAAACCTTTGGATATAACATCCATTTGTGAAGGTCAGTTCTGAATCTGCTCAGTGAGTCTGAAACAGTGCTCTCTTCAGACAGGAAATGTTGCCTGAATGGAGAGACTGTACTGAGATGCCACCTCCCAGGCAATCATGACTAGTCTGCACAGGGAGTAAGACCTGGTTCCCCTTGTTTGTTTAAGTACCATGTCACTGTGTTGTTGTCTGTAATCACTACAGCTGGTTCCGGAGTCCATAGATGACTCAAGATTTTTAACAAGTTTAAAAGGTCCGTCATTCTTGAGATTGATGCCTTTTTTCCCTGAAGTAGTGATATCAAATCCCCTGAACTCTGATCAGTCTGGAAATCACTACACAGGCAGAGTCTGAGAAATTTGTTGTTACAAATCAAATTGGAATGGGAGAGGAAATAGGCAGACCTGCATTTATTTGAATCTGATTTGCTTACTATAGGATGTCATTCTTGATGAAGACCAAAACTGACAAAGGAAAGGACACAGGGTGCTAGTGAATCTTCCTCTTATAAGGGGCCATGAGAACAGCTGATGTCATGTAGCCTAGAATTCTGAGGAAGCCTCTGATGAAACAAATGTGTTTTTTTTTCTATAGGAAGTGTAATTCCTGACTTTGGGGAGAAGGATTCCTACTGCCATTTGTACCCATTTTGAATTATTCTTAGTACCGCAGTGTCCACTGTTATATTATTTCCAGACACGCAGAGAAAGATTGCTTGCTATTTTGAGAGAATGCCCAGAATGGGGTTAGGAAGGAGTTCTTAGGTAGTCATGCATTCTTTTTGGACTGGGAAGAGCCCTTTTCTCTTGGATTTTCTTGGCTTTCCCTTACCGATTCTTTATGCATTGTTGTTTACCCATTTTCTGGCGACCTTGGATGAATGGTTTCCTGAATAAAGGTCTAGGGCTAGAGGAATATTTTCTACTACATGTAGGGACTTGATACAGAAAAAGCTGCTTTGCTCCCTGCATTCAATTGCCCTTTCCTCTAACTGTTTTAGGACCTGGAGCTGAGGAGCTACCAAACAGGACATCTTTCTGTAAAGGAACATTCTATTTCATATGTTCAGGGAGACTCTGTAATGTAAGTCAGGCATGTTTATCCATTACTGAACACGTAGCTGATGCTCGAGAGAGATTGCATCAATTTCATCATAAGAGCACTTGATGGAATGTTTCATGACCTGTGGTGCAGAAGAAACCAGGAAGAGACAGCAAATTTGGAATCTGAAGCAGGCAAGACAGAAATTATTTGTTGCATATCTGAAAAATAGAAAGAAGGCATTTGGCCATGTGAATCTGACAAACAATAACCACAAAGGCCAGAACTAAGGAAGCATATACTTTTTTTTCCAAATCCGTCAAATATCCTGCTATCCTTCTCTTTGGGTATGGAGCAGGAGGAAGCCAAGAGCTTGGAAGAACCCTCTTTATCCAATGAAATTATAACAGGATCTGCAAGTGGATTCCTGAATAGATATTTGTGAGCCAAGCACTTGATATAGCCTATCAGCCTTCTTGTGTGCACTGGGATGAGCATCTAGAGAAGAACAGGCATAGGAGGTTGAACATCTGAAGAAGAAAAGGCAGAGCTGAAAGCAACCCCCAAAGCCCCAGGGTGTGTGTGTGTGTGTGTGTGTGTGTGTGTGTGTGTGTGTGTGTGTGTGTGTGTGTGTGTGTGTGTGTGTGTGTATGTATGTGTGCGCATGCGTGTGGGCGCGCGCTACTGAATGAGCTGATCAACTAGACATTTGTGACTACACTGTGTGAGATAGCTGTTTGCACATGTCTGTACCCTCACTGATGCTTATCCTAAGGTAAATGCAAAGTCTGGGTTATACTAATTCTGATGACGGGAAAAATCCTCTCCCTCCCAGTGAGAGTGTGTTTGGGCTTCACGCCAAAGTAAATTGTATGTTTTTGCATAGTTTGTTGCTTTTGGGTATACGGCTGTTCAGTGGTGGGTTGGTGGAATGTGAGTGTCTGCACATTTTACAATAGATAGACAAGTCAATGTTTGTGCTTAGTTGATCTGTTTTTTTTTTTTTGATTCCACATCTCACTTAAGATAGTGAGGCTGAATTTAACATCATTACTAAAAATGCATTCAGTGAAATGGGTTTGAAAAGTTCACTCTCTTGAGGTCTACCAGTCACTCCTTGCTCTCTTGAGTTAAATGCTTTATAACTGGCTTATTCTGGACATCAGCTTAAAGCACAGGGACAGATCAAGCTGTGTTGTGTGCATAAAAAAAAAAGAGTAACATTTATTATAGTATCTGATGTTGTGTAAGTTCAGCATATTAGTATGTTGGAAAAGTCCGCTTGTGAATAGCTGTGAATAATAAAATTAATTCCCAGGAGCAGAGCACTAGATGTCACAGTGCAGTCAGGGAAAATTATTTGCATAGTTGCACAATAATTCCCAGTCATAGAGACAATAATATGCACATTTCAAAAGGCAAAGCTGCAGATTCATGTAATACAGACTTTTTTTTAATTATCACAAGGTTTTTTCCAAAATGTTCCAAAAATAACAACACAAAATAGCTTTTCAAACAATAACCCCAACAAAGGAAGTAGAAAACATATACTGTAGAACAACATAATATTGTTAGCATATTTAAAATGTTTAAGTCCTCCTTGAAAACCCATTGATATTTTTTTGCATCTTTTTGCTCCAGTGTCTGTATTGTTCCTTCTTGGCCAAATGACTCATTTGTTCTTCTTCTCTGGGTCAAGGACTGAATGGGTGGAGCTATCATTTAGCCAGCCATCAAAGATGATTCATATTGTTCCTTTTCTCCTCAGCCCTAGCTGTTGATATGAGCTGCCAGGTAGGGTGTGCAATGGGCCGCCTGCAAAACATATCTCCTTACTTTGGCAAGAGGTGTTCCTTTCAAGTCTTTCCCAGAAGCATGAGCAGTGGTCTCACTTGTCTCCACCAAGGAAGTCACAGTGTCCAGTATGCCCTCAAGTGCATGTGAACCCTCCTACTGCTGGGACAGGTGAACAGGACACACCACTACATTTCTATTCTGCCCTGCCTGGCTCCTCCAGTGTCAGGCGGCTAACCGAACCCCAATCACCTGGGTCACAGTATATGCTCTATTCCTCTGCAACACACAACCAGGCTAGCTACAGATAATGTTGTAGGAATAACTAGTATGTCTCAAACAGCAGATGATCCCTTCTTGCTCACCACTCTTCAAATATAACAAAAAAGATATAATGAGTGTAGATGTATTGTGGAATAAAAAGTCTATACGAAAAGACTGAAAGTATGCAGTAAATTCTGGGAATACAGAGCTATACTAGCTTCCGAGGTGGTACAGCAGTAGCGTTGTTGCCTCACAGCAAGAGGTTCTCCCGTTCGATTCTCGGTTGAAGTGTGGGGAGTGCCTTCTGTGTGGAGTCGGCATGTCCTCCCCGCGGTTGGATGGGTGTTCGAAAGACATGCGTAAATGGGCGTGTCTTCTTTGAAGGCTGGATGTCGAGCTGGCACCTCGGCGTTCGTGAAAATCTACTGCCAATCATTAGCGGACCGGAGTTCCGCTGTGGCGACCCTTAACCGGGAAAAGCCGAAAAGACAAAGAAAGACTTTATGTTCTGATTTGTAACACAATGAATTCTATTAGAGATGTTTACAGTAATAATGTTATAATTTTCAGATTAACTCTAAATGCCCTTCATTTAAACTCTGAAGACTGTTTTCTTGGTCATCTGGAAGAATGACTGAGCAGTAATTTAACTTTCTCAATCTTTATTCATGAAGTGGGCATTAAAAATATGTTCTAAAATATGTTACATAAATATTTCATAAATCAGTGAAGCTCTTAAGTTGGAATTTTGGCATCCTTTACTACACGTTTTCAATGCAGAAAATTATTTGTAATAATTTTAATCGTGCATAATTTTGAAGGTTTTCAGCAATCATACGTTTTAGCTGAGTATGTTTCATAAACACCCTTTATGTAATGTATTCAAAATGTGTATCCTTATTATTTATTCACCAATAAAAACTTCCGCTGTGAAACTTTCTGTGTTTATAAATTCTGATCATGCATTTCACCTTATAAGGTTACTTTCTAGTCAGTAAATAAACAAAAAAGGTTTAAAAAGCAGAAATTTATTAAAACAAATTCATAACAGAGTTCTTCTGCCATGATATTCTCCTGCAGTAAATTTTATATAGATAAAACTACTAGAAAGTTTAAGATAAGATTGCAAGAGCATGTCTGCTTGAAGGCAGGTGTTAGATCAAGTGCCTGACAAGGTCAGTTGCTATAAATGAGAGTGTTTAATATTTTATATAAAACTATGTGCATGTGTGTGCGTGTGTGTGTGTGTGTGTGTGTGTGTGTGTGTGTGTGTGTGTGTGTGTGTGTGTGTGCGCACGCGCGTGTGTATGTACGCGTGTACTTGTGTGCGAGTCTGTGTGTGAGTGCATGTATACACATATGTGTATGTGTACAAACATATGTGTGTGTATGTATGTATATATATATATATATATATATATATATATATATATATATATATATATATATGTAGTGGGTCTACTACTAATGCCCGAAACGACGATTCCCCGACGGAAAACTCACCGACGCCAGATGACCGACAGGTAAGTGTACCGACAGGGTGATTTGCCGACAGCGGAAAGACCGACAAGGGAATGTGCGATCGTGACGCGGTAAGTGTGCGATGGTGACGGAGTTAGGAGCGGTCAGGTAAGTGCTCGAGATTGTGGGATGTCGGGTTAGGCTGTGGGAAAGGTGAGTGTGTGTTCGTGTCGGAGGTATGGTTCGGGTAAGGTAAGTGTGTGCTAGTGAGGGACTGTAGTTTAGGGACGGGTTAAGTGAGTTAGGGTTAGGGTGCAGGTAGGTGAAGTGTGCGTTAGTGTCGGAGCTTGGGCTAGGGTGCGTTAAGTGAGTTAGGGTTAGGGTGCAGGTAGGTGAAGTGTGCGTTAGTGTCGGAGCTTGGGCTAGGGTGGGTTAAGTGAGTTAGGGTTAGGGTGCAGGTAGGTGATGTGTGCGTTAGTGTCGGAGCTTGGGCTAGGGGTGGGTTAAGTGAGTTAGGGTTAGGGTGCAGGTAGGTGAAGTGTGCGATAGTGTCGGACCTTAGGGTTAGGGTTTGGGTCAGGGCTAGTGTGTATGCTATGTAGTGTCGCGTGTTGTTTACGTTCCGTGTGTCGGTGTAATGGTGTTTGGTGTAATGGTGTTCGGTGTTTTGCGTTGTCGGGTTTGTGTGATGTCGGTCATCTGGCGTCGGTGAGTTTTCCGTCGGGGAATCGTTGTGTCGGTAATTAGTAGTAGACCCATATATATATATATATATATATATATATATATATATATATATATATATATTGTGTATATACACACACACACACACACACACACACACACACACTCTTCTTGCAGGGCAGAGGACTATAGCACTGAGCTATTAATAAGATGTTCCCTGTGTTCGGGGTACAGGGATTGACTTGTTCTACCTTCACTTGTCTATGTGTAACTCTCTGGCAGTGCAAGCCATTTTACCAGACAGTGCTCCTGGGTCGCCCCTGCAAAGGGACAATTGTGTCCAATGAACCTACCTAGTCAACAAATATAAAAAACTAAATGCTGAAATACACTGGATATGTTTTCTTAACAAGACGTTATTTTATTGTCTGAGTGTTAATTGATATTTATTGTGTATGCATTTAATACTATGTGTTTTTTTAATCAGTATAGCCCTTTGATTGTTTTGTAAAAGTGCTAATTTATTTTAATGTAGTGCTGTTTTTGTTTCCTTTGTCATTTAATATATTTAGCTAGTTTTATTTTATTATTATGTTTTGTATTTTCTTGTCAATTTATGGAATCCTGTTTTCTGCAAGAAATACATTTAAATTTTGCCTGGGTTCTTCTTCATAGGGTACGGCATAATACATTGATATTTTGGATGAAATTGTAAACACTTAATCCTGAGTTACACAGGAGACTGACTGTAACAAGAGCAAAAAAAAAATAGTTTACCTTCATCTATAAATGAAAAACATAATACATGGATGTTTAGGCTGTTATAAAGGAAAAGCTGCAGTGGTGAATTGGTATTATTTATGGAAACTGCAATGCTAGGCCATACTCACAAACGCAGGGGTTTTCAGCAATTTTAGCTAAATACGATTTTATAATCACCCTTCTTGTAATGTGTTTAAAATGCTTATCTTATGGAGAGTGGTTCTGCAAAATAAATGCAAAACCTGGGACATCTGTTTTTTCCCTAAAGTGTTAACTTTATTATTATTGCATATTTTAAAGCCATATTTCTTTTTCTCAGCATCTTATGAACAAAACTCATTATTTTCCAGATCCCAGCAAAACTGTCCTCTCCATCATTAACTGGAGATTTGTCAGGCTCCTTAAAATATCACCCTTCTGTCTTAACCTAAAAGTTTCTTTCTCCAATTTCCCATGAGGTGGCAGTAAAAGTGTAAGCTGAACAGTCTTGTAAAAACTACTTGCAAAATAACCATCATGTCGCCTCACAGGAAAACGCTGTCCGGTTCGATTCTCAGCTAGAGCATCTTCTGCGTGGAGACATGCGTGAATGGGCGTACCTTCGTTGAAGGTTGTGCGTCAGGCCTGGCAAGCGATGCGTAAAAATCAACTGCCAATCATTAGCGGACCGGAGTTCCGCTGTGGCGACCCCTAACCGGGAAAAGCCGGAAGACACAAACATTTCTACTGCATTCTCAAATGATAAAATTACATACTTGGCGATTTATGTTTTATTAGCATGTTCCACAGTACACATTGCACACAATTTCTGTGACATCATCACACTTGCTAAATAGATGACACTAAAAAAAATGATACTTTTCTGTTATCGGGGCAACAGTTTAAATGCGGTTAGACAGCTCCAAATGTAGACACTGTAGTCACAGTTTATCAACCACATTTACATTGTTTGCCCATTAAAAGACTAGTTAAATATTCCTCTTATGTCTTTCACAACTGCAGGTGAGCTGACTATGAACCAGGAGGCCCACGGATGTCGCTTGGAGCGGTTGCGACGCGAGGCAGGTTAGTAATACTCTTGCATGTACTGTCATAGGAAATAAATCTAAAAGTAGTAGTAAGTTAATTGCCTGTATAAAACCTGTATTGTTTAAGTTATGTACTGCATTCACCACAGAATATGGCAGGAAGAGTCTCATATAGGTTGTATGTAAATAAAAGCATAATAGCCTGTCAATAAAGGTCTAACTGCTGGACTGCATGTGTTTACTCTGGTATCATATGGCAATGTAGATTTGCAATCATTTAAAAGTACTGTTGTATAAAGCACTGTTACCCACACTGTGCTACATAAATAAAATGTGTAGGAATGTCTGTATATGACTGGTGTAATCCCAAAAGGTCATACAGTACAACTGAGAGAGACATAGACAGAAAACAGTGAAAAGACACACAACAAAATCCAAACAGCACACTCAACTGAGATGTGAACTGTTGTATTTTTAGCACACACAGTCATAGTTCGAGTCCTGGGAGTGGTAGTAGGCTGCATATAGAATCATACCCCACAACTGTACAGATATGTCCAGAATGTCCAGTAAATCGGCCCATATCTACTGCCTGTCACCCTGTCCCCTGGGAATCAGTGGGATGATCCCAGACATTTAGGCAGCGAACAAGAAATACAACTGATTGTCAGACATCTATGAGAACAAACCTGTCACTCTAGCAACTCCCCAAAATGTTATGACAGTAATAAGCCAAGTATGTCTCATCTACACCCCCATGTTGTCAAGCTGTGACCAGAGTGTGTACAGTAACAGAGTGAGATGTATGTGCATAATACTAATGTGGAATCTGGTAATTTGTGTGGCAACATTCAGGTAGTGCTAACAAACATTTTTCCTACAGGTCTGTCAGATACGACGCCTAGAAATAAAAGACTGATATCCTGTACTGGTACTGTGTACTCTGTTATTGTATGGCATTGTTAATGTTGCAGTTGCTCTGAATAATAAGATATCACTCATCACTGTCACTCACACTGTGCTACATAATATAACTGTCTAGGAAATCCTGTATAAGAGTGCTGTAATTCACTAAAATTTTAAGAGGGCAGTAGTTGAAATATGTCCTGGTTCACCTGCATGTGGTCAAGACATGCCCAGAGTTTGTGCAAAACGAGATGGATATGTATGTGCATAACATCAACCTGGAATCTGGGAGTATGGGTAGAAACAGTTAGTGTTAACAAACAATTCCTCCTCCACAGGTATACCAGGTGAGAGGTGTATACTGCAGGTAAAACCAGTTCATGTATATAGTTATCGACAGCCATACCACTGTCCAAAGTAAGGCAACAGGGTAGTGTACTAATACTTGTAAGGTACAGATAACAGCACTGAGTAGGAAAGTAATGCAAACTACAGGAATATACTAGTTCTTAATTGACATCTCCCCCCCCCCCCACCATATCTGCAACAATAAACTAAATACCCAACTCAATTGGTATGTGCTGACATAACTCTAATGTTGGGACATATGTCATATTGCTCAATAATTATTTAAATCTGTTTCTATGCATGTGCTATGTTGAAATACTCCCACATTGATGGCATGGTGGCATCAATGTACCTGCATGCTGTTGTAATTACCACTGTGGTCCCATATATGCATGTGTTCTATTTGCTATACAACTGGTCCATATCTGGTGTTTGGGTTAATGGGAATATCTATGCATGCTGTTATACCTAATCCTGAAATGTGTTGACTATTACTAACCCACATATGCTGTAAAACATAGACACCATAGCACGTATTGGAATGCAAGTCCTAGCGGACCAACCTGTCCCACCTCAGCTGGCCGAGGCACTGGGCAACAGCATGCCTGGGGCCTAACCCGGGATCTCCTTGTCCATTGGTCCTTCACCACCTTCGGGTGGAACCACCAGGAGCAGGGGTGGATAGGAACCTGTCTCCCATCACCAGGTCCGGGTTGTGGTGAGTAGCAAGCTCCACAGGGAGTTTGGAGATCTGCTATGCCAGCTGGAGGACCGTGTGTCATGACTAGAGGGTCATCCTGGCTCTCCAACTCAGCCCTCAGCACAGCGACCTTCAGGGCTGTGAAGGTTCAGTGGTGACTGCCCATGGGTGGGGACCTCAGTCCCACTGTTTCCACTACGGGGCTCATGGGCTTCCAAATTCCCAATACCCCTCCCCATCAAGGTGTTTACCCCCCACATGTGCCATATACCGCCCCTGTATGCATGTTGTTTGTCTTGTCTGTTAACGTACCCAACCTACCTCCTGAAGTATACCTACTATCCCTCCCCAACATCCCACTCTCACCTGAAAAAAAAGGGCAATCTGTTCCCAAAAAAAACCTTGCCCCATACATAGCTGTCCATTTCGCACAAGTGTCTACTGGACACATGTAATCTGGTCTAATTGGCTTAACAACATATTATTGTTGTCCTCAACCTTCTCTCAAGGGTACGAGTGCCCAAATCTATCTCCAAATTCAGTTTATTTGCACAGCTGTTGCTGTAGAAGAAATGGCAAGCTATGGACCTTCCCTAAACCCTTCCTGTACATCCATAGCTATTTTCTCTACTGTATTTCCCTCTTTGTGCCCCTTTTTCACCAATTTCCTATCAACCCTTTTTTCTTTTCTTTTAAAGAAATTAGCACGGGGCTAAGTGGGAGTAAGCACTTTTAAGCAGCAGTAAGCGGGTTTAAGCCTGTTTGAATGGGGTAAGCAATGCCTACGCAGGTTAAATAATTTAGAGGCTAACTGAGTATAAGAAACTGTGACTGGAAGTTAGCAATGATTATCTCCTCGCAAACCCGCTTACAACTACTTAAAAGTGCCTTAATCACTCTGTATCCAACGGCCCTTGTTCAGCCCAGCAACAAAATAAACAGCCTCTGCAAGGTTCGAACCCACGACCCTGCACACAATAGCCAAAGTGATTTACCACTAAGCCATGTCAAATATACATAACCCTGATGTTTTTACAAACATATCATCCAGCACAGTCATTCAACAGTACAGGAAATGTATTTATACATGTAGTTTTGTGTGTGTGTTGTGTGTGTGTGTGTGTGTGTGTGTGTGTGTGTGTGTGTGTGTGTGTGTGTGTGTATATATATATATATATATATATATATATATATATATATATATATATATATATCTATGCGTGTATATATATATCTGCATTTTCTGTGTGTTTCTACCAAAAAAACAAAAAAATAATCCTTGTTTTCCCGCCTTCCTCGACTAGTTTAGACCAGTTTACAGGCATTGCTGTATTCTGGGCTGTGGTGTAGTTCCTGTGTTGTCCATTACCTTACTTGGATAGAAGGAAGTTTCTTTGCTCACCAGTGGGAGTGGGGAGCCTTGAGCAGCCTACCTGTCCTTGGGGGAAGTGACCTCAGCACAAGAAGCTGTATTAATTGGTTGTTTGGGACCATTTCCAGCTCTTTTGTAGTTCTCTGTTTAAAATCCGCCTCTGGGCGTTTTTTTCTGGCTATACTCCTCAGACAAGCTCCACGTGGGTTTACAGAGTGGTCCTAGCAGCAGGGAACTCAGAAAAGCGACTACCTTCTGGATTTAAGTATCTTTGCTTTTTTTCACTTGAAATAGCTTCTGTAGCTTACCTTGAACTAGCCTGAACTGTTATTTAACTGATTGCTGCATTATTTTAAAATCTGCACTTAAAGTTACATTTTAGTCGAATTTGATCGAAAGTTTGCTTGTTTGTTTGTTTAATTTAACTGTGGAGGCTGCCCACTAAAGTGTGCTAGCTTGTGTAACTAATTTATCACTTTTTCTGCATTTTCTGTGTGTTTCTACCAAAAAAAACAAAAAAAGCAAAAAAAAAATCCTTGTTTTCCCGCCTTCCTCGACTAGTTTAGACCAGTTTACAGGCATTGCTGTATTCTGGGCTATGGTGTAGTTCCTGTGTTATCCATTACCTTACTTGGATAGAAGGAAGTTTCTTTGCTCACCAGTGGGAGTGGGGAGCCTTGAGCAGCCTACCTGTCCTTGGGGGAAGTGACCTCAGCACAAGAAGCTGTAGTAATTGGTTGTTTGGGACCATTTCCAGCTCTTTTCTAGTTCACTGTTTAAAATCCGCATTTGCAAGGCTTTGCGTGGTCGTACGCATAGCGCAGCGCCGGTTAAACAAGGTTAAACTTTTACTCTTAGTATAACCAGACTACTCACTGTATTATAAGCCTAGCACTTGTTCTCAATACTTCTCTACTAAGTAAGCACTCTCGTACTAAGTAAAGCATTACATCTACTTACCACCCCTGTGAATACCCACTTCCCTTAAAGGTATACCACTCCCTTATACTGTTCTAGCATGTCGAGTGGTAGATTACTGGCATCGTCTCCAGTTCAGCTGGTCAATCTGGGCATCTTGAGACAATGCTACAATTGTCTCATGTACACAGACAACCCTCTCCTCCTCCCAACAAACACAAATACATGTGAGAGATGCAATTATATAGCCAAACTGGAGGCTGAACTCTCTCAAATCAGGGCTGGCATGACCAGACAGGAGGAGATGGCAACCACACACACAACAATCCCAGTCCCACATAGACCTACCACAACTGCAAACCAAACACATAAAAACACAAAGACATATTCGGAGGCTCTAATAAAAAACTTACCAAAACAACAGAGGCTCCCAAAGCAGACATCCAAAAATCCACCACCTCAAAACAAAACACATGCAAGACATACTTCAATAAATCAGTGTGTCGACCAATCGCAGCCCTTAAGGCCAAACACCTTGCCTGATACACTAGTAATAGGTGACTCCATAGTCAGACACACTGATGTCCCACTGACCAGGCTGAACAAGGAGAAAGTGACTGTGAGCTGTCTATCGGGAGCTAGGATCCGCCGCATAACACACACACTCAGGTCACTCCAAAGCAAGTACAAATATGACTCCGCCATTGCCCATGCTGGTGTGAATGACCTCAGATGTACCTCCCTGGACTACATGAAAAGAGACATAGAGGAGCACTCCGATTATGTAGCCCAGGCTGGTATGACCCTAACCCTGAGCAGCATCTTGCCCTCACCAAGAATGATACCACAATACAAAGACAAGATGATCAGCTTTAACAATTGGCTCAAGTACTGGTGTCATTCTAAGGGGATCCAATGTCTGTCTGCCTGGGATGATATGTTGGACAAGCCACGCTGCTTCGCAAGGGATGGCTTACACCTGTCACCACTGGGCTTCCGGATACTGGCTAAGGCTCTTGCCACCGCCATAGTGCCTTTTTTAGGCAAGGCTCAAAAGACGAACCCACCTCCTTAGAAAACAAAAATGGAAAAAAACTAAGGGTAATGCTGCTCAACACCAGAAGTCTAAATCTCAAGATGCAGGCACTTGATGCACTCCTCAGCATGGAGAACATAGACGTCTGTGCAGTAACTGAAACTTGGTTCAAGGCTCCTGAGAGCACCCCAGCGCTACCAGGCTATACCTCGTATCATGCTTTTCGGCCCCAAAACCCGGGCCGAACCACAAAGGGAGGAGTGTCCATATTCATAAAGGACACCCACACCTCCAGGTTAGTAGCAACACATGAAGCATCAGAGACCATACAGGTGCAACTAACCATAGGCAAAACTGCTATACAACTGGTAGCATGTTACAGACCACCCTCCCAATCGCAAGAACCCCACTCAGCCTTCCTGAAGACATTGGAGGATATGAATGTATCACAAAATACCATCATACTGGGAGACTTCAACTACCCAAACATAGATTGGGTACATTATTCTAGCCCTAATACCCTAGCCCAAAGGTTCCTGGAATTCATAAATTCAAATGCACTGGAACAACTAGTCACCTCTCCCACTAGGGGAGATAATATACTAGACCTGATCATCACAAACATGGGGACAAAATGCTCCACACCAAAAGTATACCCCTCACTAGTGAGATCTGACCACAAACTAATCACCCTGGATATACGTATCCCACCTCCACCCCAAGCACAAAAGACCACAGTGAAAAACTTCTCAAAAGCAGACTTCACTCTTCTTCAGACTGAGATGGTATCCTTTAAGCCCACTGTGCCAGTGGATACCACATCCCACAATGCCGAATCCTTCACAAATGCTTTCTATGGACATCTCCAAGAATGCATGGATCATGCAATCCCAAACAAATCCAAGTCCCTCTCCACCAAATGTAAGCATCCTGTCTGGTGGACCTCAGCCATAAACACATTGTATAAAAAAAGAAGGAAGCTACTGCACGTCAGAGCGAAATCCCATGAAGGGAAGACATCTCTGATCAACATTAGCAGAAAACTACATTCTCTCATAAAAACATCCAAGGCAAACTTTGAGAGAAAAATCGCTAAGGACACTA